>NC_046383.1:16025947-16285947 GCF_011125445.2 Fundulus heteroclitus
ACATGTGACCCATTCATGGAGAAGTTTACACGGCCAGTCTGAGGTTTGGCTTTAACTCAAGCTAAAACCCAGCAAAGAGCTTAAGCTTAAAGTCGTGCCTTTAGTTGAGAGCAGCCAGGAGAACCTCTCACCTCTGAAGCCTTTCTCAGATTAACGTTTCAGGCCACAGAGGTCGTCTCATATTTAAACCTCTGGATTAAAAAGCTCTCAGAGGAGAACCTGCCGTGGCCGAGCTTTGCTCACATACGCCTCAGAATCTGCCGTCATGCTGGAGCATTTAGTTTACCAAAGCTGGAATCTTTTATTAAATGCAGCTTACGCTCCTTTCATGTCCCATAGAACATTGTTGCTTTATTTAACATTTAAACCTGCTATGCTCTAAAAAGTTATGGTACAAAGACAGAAGAGTCAGTTTTACCTGCTTCTAAAGTCATTTTAACAGCAAATAAGTAAAAACTAGTGACACACTAAAGTGAAGAAGAGGAGGAGGAAGACCTCTGCTACATGACAATTATTGGTTATGGGTCTAAAATAATTTAATTCAATTCAATTTATTTATATAGCGCCAAAATCATGAAACATGTCATCTCAAGGCACTTTACAAAGTCAAGTTCAATCATATTATACAGATTGGGTCAGATTATACAGATTGGTCAAAAATGTCCTATATAAGGAAACCAGTTGATTGCATCAAAGTGCCGACAAGCAGCTTTCACTCCTGGAGAAGCGTAGAGCCACAGGAAGAGTCATCTGCATTGTCCATGGCTTTGCTGCAATCCCTCATACTGAGCAAGCATGAAGCGACAGTGGGAAAAAAACTCCCCATTAACGGGAAGGAAAACCTCCAGCAGAACCAGAACCGGGCTCAGTATGAACGGTCATCTGCCTCGATGATAACATTTTCATTGATTTGTATAAATTAACAAAGAAATCACATTTTACTTCTTTGGTTGTTTTGAAACAAAGGACTGACCAGCAGAGAAGATCACCCCCCCCCCCCCCCCCCCCCCATTTCCACTCCCCTTGTTAAACCGATCCACGCTGAGTTCGGTCCGAGCTTGGATCAGTTAACCGTGCCAAGTTTGGTTCTGATGACCGTTTACACATCAGGCTATCACGGTTCATCGCCTCCTAGTGACGATCTGCGGTACTGCTGCTCTCTGGGATTAAAGGAGAGACCGAGCAAATCAAAATGGCGGCGCCCGTAACATTCAGGAAGTTATGTTTGATTATTATTGCTTTTTACGGAGAGTCAGGCGAAGACGGCAACCTTTGGTGTATTTACTTGACAGAATCGGCTTTTGGGACGTGGACAAAACAAACTAACGTCTAATCAGGATTTACAGACGCAGGAAACAACGACAGACGCTGAGGTTCATCACGCTGCTAAGCAGAATCATCTCTGGAAACCGTGTGTCACGGTAGGGAAGCTAGTATTATTATGGACGGATGAAATGTCAGCTGACTGTGAAGAGATGACGCGGTCTGCTGATGCGCTCTTTGTTATCAGAGAACCGGGCCACTGAAGAACCGGGCCGAGCCCACAGATGGAACTGGTCTAGATTTAGCGCGGTCTGGTTGTGTCTGGCTCGGTCCAGTTCAGTTTGCTTACCATTTACACTCCATAGTTATCTCAGTTAGCGAGCTCAGCCTGGTCTCAGCTCGGTTAAAAAAAGGGGGGGGGTGTAAACGGGGTCTGAGAGTAGAGGAGCCTCACAGGGATGTGTGCTGAGCCCACTGCTCTTCACACCACCACCACTCTGCTCGCCCACCGCCTGAACCAATCACATCATCAGGTCCACAGACATCTTCAACATGTCAGAGAATCCACAGCTTCCCCCACTGACCATGGTCAGAGCTGCTGTGGAGACGCTCAGCAGCGTTTCTGAGGACGTCTCCAGGACCAACACCACCTGGTGACTCCTCCTCCTCCTCCTCCACCTCCTCACACCTCCAGCCTCCTGGGAGGAGCTAGCAGAGCCTCTGAGCTCCTCCTCAGGACGACTAGTCAGCTTCATCCAGCAGCTTCATCCAGCAGCTTCATCCAGCAGCTGTCAGGAAGCTGATCTCTGCCCACTTTAACCCTACTGTGGCTTTAATTTCACTTTTCTACTTTAACTTGTTTTTGTTCTAATTACTTAACATTTTGAGAGAGAGAAAAACGGTATTTTGACTTTGCACATGTCCTTCATATACGGTGAATTTACAAAGGTTGGTTCATAGATTTATTCCATATTTATCCTAGTTTAAGGTGTGGATGGTAACCCATGTTTTCCCTGATGGCTTCTTTCAGCTGGACACCATCAACCAGCATTGGTTCGTTGACCACGCAGTGATCCTGGTGGTCATAATGTTATGCCTGACCGGTGAATCCTGCTGCTTTAAATTACAACTTAGATAAAACCAGCAGGTAAAAGGTAAGACAGGGCCGGCCAGGTGAGGACTCAGCAGCTTTGGTCCAATCAGAGCTGCAGTTGCTGCCGGTTCCTGCTCAGCGGTTCTTTTGCTCCTTCGTCTCCTTGATGCCGACCAGTTCCCTCCTCAGAACCTTTATCTTTGCCTCTTGGTGTGTCGGTGGGTCAGTTTCTGCCGTTTTTTGATGACTCTCAGTTTAAACACAGAAGGCTGGCTGGCCTCAGCAGCTCTTCAGCTCGGGGCTACGAATGAAACCGCCGGCCACATAATGACGCTGAGGAATGCAATCTTCAACTAAACCTTTACCATAAATTCACTTAAACAATACGTGACATGTATTCAGCATCTGTGGGCATTATCTGGGTTTTGCTGTGTTTGCCAAATGGCAGAAAAAAGCCCCACATGGTGAAGTGGTGTTTGGTTAAAAGCTGTTTGTTTGTCTTTCTAGGCACCATCCTCGACTCCAAATGATTTATTTGACTGCTTTGCGACGCTCAGCTCCGGTTTCAGGATGCTTGGCCAACATAAACCTTGTCACAACTCTGAATTCCTGCCTGAACTACGGCTTCCAGGCAGAGCAGCGCTGCACAAATACGGAGGGTGAAAAGTGCCCCGGCTACACGGAGGAGCTGGAATCAAGGAGAAGAAATTAATCTGACAGAGAGGAGCGGCTAGAATCACCTCTGTAACGGGTGTCAGCGCTGTCAGTACCGGACTGGGGGGTTTCTTTTGCTTTTGGACAAACATGGCCGCCTACCAAAGCCATTTGGCACCAGAACGAAAAGCTAGATTGTAACGTTTGACAGCTGACAGCCAAAGCTTTGCCTCGTTTTTAGACATGTTGCCTAATGTTCCTCATGGGCCAACGGTAAAAGTAGCAATCGTTCATGGTATTAAGCATCATGCAGGATGAGATGAAGGGAGAGTTTTAATGAATGGGATAAATGAACTCACAATGGAGACATGGAGCAAACGGGGGTGAGATGATGGAGTAGATAACGACTAGATAACGAGAGGAAAGCAGGAGGGCGGTGAAGCAATCAGGTAATTATGGGTCACAGGTGAAAGCGATGATGACGGTTAGGAATCAGAAATCTAACAGACACAAAAATGATAAAGATGAACAGAATCTACAGAGTAACCCAGCAGGTAGAGAATAAACACTAAAGGATGAGAATGTTGACTAGAACCTACCAGACGTGTTAGTTCAGTTTAACAAAGAAACATTTAGAGACTCCTTTCAGCCAGCTGGTTGTCAGTGCACAGCAACAGGTGGGCGTGTGTTACTCTATGCTTTCTCTGGCACCTCGTTAAAAGAACACATTTTCTTTAATTATTTAAAGCTTTTAGGAAGATTTTTCCTTTATAGTCCCAGAGGGGAATTTTGTCTCAGGGAGCCGTGGGCTGCCGTGGTGTCTGGGGACCAATCTGGGGCTGAGGGTCTTGCTCAGGGACCATGGCAGCAGTCTGCAGGGATTGAACCAGGTACAGGCAGCCTTCCCAGGACACGAGCGTGCTGCTCTAAACACTAGGCTATCACTCACCTGTATAAATCTGTCCTAACAATTAACATCCATCCATCCATCATCATCCATCCATCCATCCATTCTCTGACCCCTTTAATCCCTCATGGGGTCTCGGGGGTTGCTGGTTCCTATCTCCAGCGTTCACCGGGCCAGAGGCGGGGTTCACCTGGACAGGTGGCCAGTCTGTCGCAGTATAACAGACATTCTGACTGAAAACTGTCACTGTTGTCTAGCAGCAAGAAGGTCCTTGGTTCAAATCCCAGCCTGGGATCATTCTGCATGCAGTGTGCATGTTCTCCCTGTGCATGTCTGGGTTCTCTCTGGGTACTCCGGCTTCCTGCAGACCAGAACACAGCTGGCAGGTGAAAGGACGAGCCTGCAGGGAAAGCAGGTCTAGACCATGGATGGTGTGTGTGTGTGTGTGTGTGTGTGTGTGTGTGTGTGTGTGTGTGTGTGTGTGTGTGTGTGTGTGTGTGTGTGTGTGTGTGTGTGTGTGTGTGTGTGTGTGTGTGTGTGATCAGGCTGACAGTGCTCCATTGTTCATGTCTGGCTTCTTAAATCTGCAGCTCTGATTGCTTCTTGCACCAGATACACAAATAATCCTCCAGATGAGGCCTTCTAATGCCTCACCCTGAACAATAACCCTGAGGCTGGGTTAGCAATAGTGAAAGGTTGTCACACACACACGCGTTGACCCCCCCCCCCACCGCTGTAAGCTAAGGTTTAAAAGCAGAGAGCTGATTGTGGCTACACTGCCGGTTCAGTTTGCTCTGAAACGAGCGAGTCCAGGCATCAGCATCATACAGGTAAAATAACACAGAAGCTGTTCAGGATTTACAAATATCACAAACTGGTTTCATATTGACACGTTTATCTGGACATAACAGTTTTTGCATGTTTTTAAACCGGTCTTTGACGTAAAATGTACTTTTTTTTAATGATCTTCCCAACAATCCTCTGACTGCTGGGAATATAAGGAGCAGGAAAACAATCAAACCACCTGAGCTCACCTGACCTGTAGTCTGTGAAGGTCCTGGTGATTTCAGAAGTTATTTATGGTCACTTTCCTCTGCGTACCTCTGTGCTCTCAGGCTAAAGTTGCTCTATCTATCCTGGATTCCTCCTGCCAACCCCACTGAGCCACAAAGTTCCCTGAATCTCCGCTGAGATCCTCCTGGATCACAAGAACCGCTCCATGGTCTCTCTCCAGGACCCGGTCCACAGCTTCTACAACCTCAGAGCAGGGAGCCCGGCTCCTTTCCTCCAGGCATCCTGCATTTATCTGCAGTAGACCTCCTGGTCTTTGACGGTTCCTTTCAGACACAGCTGGACCTCCAGGTTCAGAACCCTTTCCAGTCCAGATCAGGAAATAAACCTTTTGCATTTTACTACCTGAAGTCCACAAAATGCAGTTTGAAGCCGTCAGCTGATCCAAAACGCTGCAGCAAGAGTTCTAATCAAAATCAACAAGATCATATTTCTCCTATTTTAGCTTCCCTTCCATCTCTATAGTTATGCTGCTATAGGCTTAGGCTGCTGGAGGACATCAGGATCTATTTCTCTCTCTCTGCTGAGTTCTACTGTTCTCCAATCTGCATTGTTTGTTGTTATTTCAGCTTTTAACTTTTTGTTCTCTGTCATTTTTCTCTTCATAGAAGGTACACCTGGTCTGGCGTTCTGTTAGCTGTGACATCATCAGGGGAGGCAGATCATCCTCTATTACCATCTAACATAGAAAGTACTCCTGGGTCAATGTGAGCTTCTGAGCTTTCTGTGTCTCTGCTCTGTCTTCTCTAACATAGAAAGTACTCCTGGGTCAATGTGAGCTTCTGAGCTTTCTGTGTCTCTGCTCTGTCTTCTCTAACATAGAAAGTACTCCTGGGTCAATGTGAGCTTCTGAGCTTTCTGTGTCTCTGCTCTGTCTTCTCTAAGCCCCAGTGGGTGGAGGCAGATGAGCGTTCACACTGAGCCTGGTTCTGGTTCTGCTGGAGGTTCTCCTCCCTGTTAAAGGGGAGTTTTCCTCTCCACTGTCGCTTCATGCATGCTCAGTATGAGGGATTGCTGCAAAGCCATCAACAATGCAGACGACTGTCCACTGTGGCTCTACGCTCTTTCAGGAGGAGTGAATGCTGCTTGGAGAGACTTGATGCAACCTGCTGGGTTTCCTTAGAGAGTTTAGTTAAAGACGCTGTGAACTCGTATGAATATAAACTTACTCATGTTGAAGAGCAGCAGCAGAAATCCTGTTTTTTTTAGAAAGGTCAGTTCATAAATCCTCCTGTTCCTCAGCATTACCTGCAGGCTGATTAAAGGATAGCTGATACCCTGACATCAGTGGTTGCCATGGTAGTTGATTTACAGCACTCGCCCAGAGCGCGGTGGCCATTTCCTCGTTAAGTGTCTTGGAGGTCGTGGAGGCTAACGTTACACCAATCATAGGAAGAGCTCTCTGTCAACTCCTGGCTTTACTCTGGGTGTCGCCACAAGCTAAACTGGATCAAACTCTGAGCCTCTGGGGCTGATTTCTTTATCCGTCTGTCTGGTTTTATTCTTGCTAAATTTCAACTTATTCCAGCTCAATCTGAGCAGTTCTAAGGACTCGACTCATTTCTGCGTCTCTGCAGTTCTTCTTCATCCTCTCCTGGTCATCCCACCTTCCTCTCTTTTCTGTGAAGGAAATCTCTCCCTCCATCTCCCCTGGAGTCTTTTGTTTTCTTTGTCTGTAGCGTTACCTGCCTGAGGGCTACGCTACAAAACACATAATTGCAGCTTAACCATTTTACAAGAGAAGCGTTTCAGGCAGAGGAGGCGCCAAATGTGGAAGGAGTTAGGAACAGAATGAGGCCGCAGCTTGAAGGGAAGACGCAGGAAGATTAAAACTGAACAAAAAAAGGAATGATGAACATTAGAGGCGAGGAGGAAGAGAGCGGAGACAATTATTAGTGATGCAGAAAGAAAGGAGCAAACTGATGGAGGGAGGCTGCGGTCAGAAAGGTCAACGCTCTGGTAAATATTCAGGCTGAAACAGTCACAACAACAGAGTTTCTGCCCTCTGGCAGGAAATTCACAACTTTCTGCCGTTTTAAAACGGGAATCACAACATGTCATAATATTTGCTGCAGAAAATGTCTTTAAATGATTTTTGGTTCCTCTGCCCTCTTATCTCTCGGGGGGATTTACTGCGATGTCAGGATGAAGTAATCACTGAGCTGCATCTTAATAGTGTTTTATGGAGTAAAACGTCTTTGTTAATAACGGAGATCTTTGTGCACGTGTATAACGAGCCTGAGTGGTCTGCAGGGAACATGGCCTGAATGAGAACATCAGTGAAGAACATTTTCTACATGCATGCTGATGCTCTTCAGACCGCCGTGGAGAGGAATGTTTCTGCTTAACGTCCAGTTTTAACAGGAAAAGCTGAAACTCAAAGCCTCCTCATGGCTCTACACACACAGGCTCCTGTTGCACCCCCCCCCCCCCCCCCCCCGATGCTTGTATCTCCTCGGCCTCCCTCTTTCTTGGCTTTGTGAACTTATTAGATTTTATATTAGAGTCATTTTCCAGCTGACATCACTTTACTGTGTTTTATGTTCCCATCTGGCTGTAAGTGTAACAATCATTTTTTTCTGTTCCTGCATGACGTCAACTTAAAACAGGTTTGAAAACTGATTCATTCTGGTTCAGAGATTTTTTTTTCAAACCTTTTCCGGGCAAAGAAGAATGAAATAAACGGTTTAATAGCACAGCGTCATACGCTGTTGTCAGGCCTATTTCTGTGCTCCATTAGGCACTTTGTTCTTGTCATTTCTGTTGTTTTTGTGTAATAATGTTCTTGTTTGCATTGGCTGGTATTAAAGGAAATATTAAAGTGTTCATTTAGTGTCTTGTCTTTGCTTGATGCACCTCGCCGCTGCATGGAGGCCATGAGGCGAGCAACGAGTTAAACATAGGAAGGAAAACCTAATGAAGAGCAGAACTGGACCTGCCGAGCACAGTTCCCCGCTAAACTATTCACACCCCATGGACTCCAGAGATCAGAGAATCCAGAACTTCAGGCTGAGGCCAAACATCATGGTTCCTGCAGCAGGAATGTTTGTCAAAGCTAATAAAATGCTGCTAATAAACGACATAAAGCTGAAGCTTGATAAATGTCAGCAGATGCACTTCACTGATTGGTCAGATGAAAGCTGAAATGTGGGCGGAGCTAATGATGGATAATAATAAGGCCTCTGCTGCTTTGGATCAGAACATCTCTTTATTCACGGTGCAGCATGGAGGACCTGGAGATGTTGCAGATTAGCTGCTGGTGCGACAGTTACTGACGCAAATGGAACTAATTGGATCGTCTTGTTACTGAAAAGTGCTTTAGAAATAAACTTGCCTCGCCTAATTGCTCAATTTACCCATAAAATGGTTAAAATCAGTTTTAAAATGTCACTTTTTTTTACTTTGTTTCTTTTAAAGTCTAAACTGTTTTGTGTGATTTCAGCTTCTCATGGACATAAACGTAATGCTGTAGACGCTGATCATTAACAGCAGAAAGGCTCGTTAAAGTATACTGCTACAGCGGGCTGTGGCAGCTATTCAGACTCTTTAACAGCATTTTGCACCCAGTAAAGCCACAGAGTTGGTAGCAGCAGCTTCTTTAAACCAGCATCATTATATTCTGGAGTCCATGGTGACTCCACTGCTCCAGCCTCTCAGCTGCGTACCACAGGCAGCCGTGTAAAGGCCAGAGGGCTTCATTCACATTTACTCACAAAACTCCAGGACCAAAAGAAAAACGGCTGGAGGAAAATTAGTCTGGATCAGAAACATTCACAGATCAGGGCTGGATCCATACACAAAGATCAGAGCCCTCTGTGTAGTTTATTCAATTCAATGTTATTTATATAGCGCCAATTCATGAAACATGTCATCTCGAGGGTTTTTTACAAAGTCAGAATCAATCATATTATACAGATTAGTCAAAAATGTCCTATATAAGGAAAGCCAGCAGGTTGCATCAAGTCTCTCCAAGCAGCATTCACTCCTCCTGAAAGAGCGTAGAGCCACAGTGGACAGTCGTCTGCATTGTTGATGGCTTTGCAGCAATCCCTCATACTGAGCATGCATGAAGCCACAGTGGAGAGGAAAACTCCCCTTTAACAGGGAGGAGAACCTCCAGCAGAACCAGAACCAGGCTCAGTGTGAACGCTCATCTGCCTCCACCCACTGGGGCTTAGAGAAGACAGAGCAGAGACACAGAAAGCTCAGAAGCTCACATTGACCCAGGAGTACTTTCTATGTTAGAGAAGACAGAGCAGAGACACAGAAAGCACAGAAGCTCACATTGACCCAGGAGTACTTTCTATGTTAGAGAAGACAGAGCAGAGACACAGAAAGCTCAGAAGCTCACATTGACCCAGGAGTACTTTCTATGTTAGAGAAGACAGAGCAGAGACACAGAAAGCTCAGAAGCTCACATTGACCCAGGAGTACTTTCTATGTTAGAGAAGACAGAGCAGAGACACAGAAAGCACAGAAGGTGTACCTACTATGAAGAGAAAAGAGAGAGGGAGCAATAAGTTAAAAGTTGAAATGATGACAAGCAATGCATAATTGAAACATTATGTTTCAATTATGAAACGTTATGTCAGACGTTATGTGATAGAACATCACAAAGTCGTGCATAAATATGATGAGGAAGAAATATTTTACTCACAGGCTTAAAAAACAAACAAAATCTGAAAAGTGTGGCGTGCATTTGCCGTTCAGCCGCCTTGACGCAGAACTCTGCAGAACCTCCTCTGGTTGCAGGTCTTCTGGGTTCAACGTCTACAGACTTTGTTTTTTCGTTGTGAAACATCTCCATCTCAGTCAGATTAGATGGTCTAGACTTTGACTAGGCCATTCTAACCCATGAATCTGAAACCATCTCACCTCTGGCTGCATGCTCAGGCTGGTTCTCCTGCGGGAAGGTGGACCTCCACGCCGGTCTCAGGTCTTCTGCAGGTTTGCTTCCAGGGTTGTCCTGATTTATCTCCATCCATCTTCCCACAGCATGATGCTGCCACCACCGCCATGTTTCAGGGTGGTGGGGGGGGGTAACTCAGGATGATGTGTAGTTTTATCAAACCATGAATAATTTTTATTTCCACTTCCAGGTTCTGCAGCATTTGAATTGTTCTGAGTTCTGAGTGGTGATAAAATGCTCTGAGGTTTGTGGTTGAGACGATAAGATGTGAGGATAATATGAGAGACGCAGCGTAGCAGCGTTGGTATCAGGAGCAGCTAACCGTCATAAACAGCTGATGACATGCAGCAGCCGCCAAATATCTTCAGCCCCCAGAGGAGAGTCAGACATGTTTAGGCCTGAATCTAGAACCTATCTGGTTCATCAACACATTCACCGTGTGACAGCTACAAGATTTCTGGAAGTTTCTGCTCTGCGTCTCGTTCTCACGTTCAGATGTTCTTCCAGATTTCAGGAGAATTAAGATCTTCTCTCGTTCACATCATCCAGGCCAAGCTGCTATTGGTTAATGTCCTCCTGATCAGAGGTGGAGATATTAATGAGGATTTCATGAAGTTTAATAATGAAGATGAAACGTTTCAGCCGCCTCAGTCAGGAGATGGTTGACATCATTCTCTGGGTCCACAGCTCACTCCTGATTGGTCGCTCAGTGATCCAGGCCGGTACCAGCAGAACCACCTCTCTGACCCAGGAGAACATCCAGGGAGCTGATGTGGAGATAATGGACTCTTCTCAGTACCTGGGTGTTCACCAGAACCATGAACTGGACTGGACTCATAGTCCTGATGCTCTTTACAGGACGGGTCAGAGCAGAACCTACCTGCTGAGGTCTCCTGGCCTGCAGGGGGCGCTGCTGATGGATAAACCCACTAGGAGGACCGGTTCTGACCCGGGATGTCCTCTGGACCCAGAGCAGGTGGTGGAGCCAGAAGGACTGGTCCTCCAGAAGCAGAGACTGCTCAGGAGCTCTGAGCTGCAGCCCAGACCTGAGGGCACCAGGAAGTCCAACTGGATCAGAACCGCCTGTTCAACCTGCTGGGTTCTGGCAGGAGTTCTGATCACAGTCCTGAGCAGATCTGCCAGTACCCGGCTGGTTCTGTTTGTGCTCACCGTGGCCTCAGCAGTGGGTCAGAACTGCACAGGTCCAGTCGGTACCATGAGTGGAAGAATATTTAAATCAGGGTTCTTCATGAGGCGGCCGTGTTCTGGTTCTGAAAGCCTCGTTCTGGATCTACGTTTCTTCTGCCTTTGCCTGGCAGCTGGAGTCTGGGTCAGTGTTTGATTCTGGATAAATTCTGGATAAATTCTGGTTCTGCTTTTAACGGCCGATAAAGATTTTCTGTGTTTCTGTTTCTGTGAAAGGAGCTCCGTGGATAAAATTACTGACTTACTGTTTGTGATACGTTAGGAAAATGTAGATTTATTCAACATAGAATGAAAGTTTGACTTCATAGACAACTTTCAGGAAAACATTCTCAGCTGCTTTATTTTCTAGAGAAGAAATGATTAATGTGCTGATCTTAAATGGCTTCTTCTTTGTGAAACCTGTGATGAGAGCATGTGGTTCTGACCCAACAGGATCTCGGCCCGGCTGAGGAGCACGGTACCCTGATGCCTCCACACCCACACAGAACCCCACAGAACCACCAGCTGACCCAAACACAGCGAGTTCACATGTGTAATTCACCAGGGCAGGATGAACATTAACTGATTAAATGTATGAGCGGCTGCTCATGCATACAAACCACCAGGTGTTGCAGATTCAGGTTTCCTCCCAGGATCCTTTTACACGTTTCCGTGTTCTTCCGTCTGTTTTCATCACGTGTGACCGAGCGCTCCTGCAGGCAGAGATCCAAACTGTCTGCAGCCTACATGGGAAACAGAGTTCCCCTCCATGCAACCGGCTACTAACACCATTAACCCTGCAGCAACATGGCCGTCCAGCCACTCATGCACGGGATGGAATGTCCTAGTCAAAGTCCAGAACTGAACCCAGCTGTCAGTCTGTAGCAAGGCAGACATCCTCCATCCAACCCAGTGAGTTCTGCATAAAACAGCTCAGCTCTGTAGATGTTAGCAGCTGGACCTGCAGCAGAAGGTGGTTCTGCAGAGCAAAGGCATGCCACGCTGTTCTGATTTTATTAGAAAATAGCTTGAAAAGCGTTAAACCTTTAGCTTTCATTTCACAATATTCACTACTTTGTGTTGGTCTGTCACATAAAGTCATAAAATATATGAAAAATTTGTGGAAAATTGTTGAAAAGTTCAAGAGGTGTGAAAACTTGTGAGTTCCAGCACAAATGCTGATGGAAAACGTGAGTTATTATTTTATAATGGTCTTAACTGTGATGTTCTCACAGTATTTATTATTAGCATTTAACAGTTTTCCCATTGGTCCGCTCTCAGCTGATTCCTGCTATCAGAGGGAAATAATCGATGCCTCCAGCTGTGAGCAATCAGATCAGAGGCAGGGCGGGTTTGAGGCGCAGCAATAACAGAAATCCAGGCTTATGTCATAATTCTGCGCTGGAACCTGATCTTATCCAGAGAGGTATGGCCCAGAGTGAAGCCTGCTCTGATTAGTCAGAGGACGCTGCCGGGCCAAGCTCAGGCTAATATCAACAAATGTCTCATAAAGACGCTGTCCCTTTAAATCTGCAGCGTGAACACCTGCTGGTTCTCTTTTTATTTCCTCAGGTGAGCCTCGGCCTGTCGCTCCATCAGGCCACATGCCGACCGATGGATCAGCACCACACATTAAACTCTGCAGAGTGGACAATAAATCTAGTGAAACTAGAATATGGATCTGCGTCGTTTGTTCCGCACGTCGTTAGCGTTTCAGGAACCGCTCACTGTGACTCGTTAGTGACCTGAAAGCTCACCTGTAGGACCGCAGACTTGAGAGTAAGTAACTCTCTGGTTCTGCTGGGTTCTCCGGCTCTGAGCTTCCTGGTGTTCATGTTTGTGCTCAGTCAGGTTCTGGTTCCTGCGGGGGGGTTCCAGCTGCTTCCACTCAGTGAAGCAGGCTCAGTGGTTCCTGCTCCACTATTTGTCCTCCCAAAAATAAAAAAGGGACTTTTCAAATATCCACAGATTTTTAGCTAAGAGAAGAACGTTTCAGGAGCTGATCCAAGAATATTTAGAATATCTTAAACTTTTTAGTCTTTTCTTTTCACGTCTAATAGTCTGAAATGTAAAATTACATGCTTGATTATATTAATCAACTGAAGAGAATAGAAGGATCAAAATAGAAATAAAAGAAACATAAACAGGAGCTTTGGGCCGTATATGAAGTCCTGCGACTTTATTAGAAAAGGGATTCTAAGAAATTAAGACAGGTTTTTGTGTTGCAGCAGGAAAAAGTGTCTGTATGTCCAAAAATAAACACTGATGTTTTATTCCAGCAATGTAAGGATGTCACCTGGAGAGGCAACACCTGACTAAGGCCTTGTTCAGGCGACCAATGAGCTGCTGAGGAGAAACGACAGCAAACGAGGAAACTGAAGCAGGAAGTGTTTTTCTTACAGGCTGATAAACTCCACATCTGTGAGGTTTTTAGTTTCCAATCATCTACAGCATGTAGAGGAGCTCATGTTCTCCTGTTGCTGTGATAAATGCTGCGTTCTGAAATGAAAACACTGCAGCTCACCTCCTCCTGGGAGAAGTTCTCCGTTTTCAGTCAGATTCAACCTTAACCTCCAAGACCCGAGAACTTTAGTCCAAACACCGGATTTTAAACACTTTTAGACACTTTTAGAGAGGCTGATAAAGATCAGTTTCTCCTCAAACACACATGTTTGATCAGGTGTCAGCCTCATTTACACATCTGTCAGCAGAAAGAAAAATATAATGTTTGAAGGGAAACGGATGGTTGTCAAAAAGCCCACGTTTAGATTAAATGATGGGGAAATGAAATTTAAACAGTGAGTTTCTGTTGTGACCAGCAGGAGGCGCAGTTTTTCTTTTGAGGAGGGTTCTGGCTAAATATCTTTAATTATGAATGAGACACAATTAATATTAATGAAAAAAGATCAGGCTAATCTAAAGTTAGTTCCAAAGAAACGTCAAGAGTAAAAAGTAAATACCAGTATTGCACAATTATTTCTAATATGGCATTCACAGGTAAAAATCTTCTAGTTTAACAGCAGAAAAGCATTTTTACAGAACTTTGATAGAATGCAGAATGCATACTGCAGAACCCTGAAGTAGCTGCAGCTCTGCATCCACGGCCTGAGAGAGGAGCTCCCAGGTGGGAGAACTTCCACACCTGACCTGCCTGTCTGTGTCTGAGCCCACTGGAACCCACGGCTGCTAAAACTCACCATCCTGCAAACGAACAGCTGATAGGTAGATAATTAAGTCATTCAGGGTGGAGCGCATGCTCTGTGGTAGACCAGTGATGCTGTCTGGTGGTCTCCTGCTACGCCTCCTGCAGTCAGAAGATCACTGCTGCTTCTAGACGTCCAGCTCCATGCAGACCAGATCTCTTCTCAGCCGTGTTGGTCTGCGCCAGAATTAGGAGAAATGGACTCATTTTTATCAAAGGATAGTTGAACGTCCATCCTTCTTACCAAGGGAATCACACAGTCGTGCTTTAATTCATGAGTCTGCAGCTTCAGCAAACCCAAATGTTGTAAAAGCAATTTTCTGCGCTTAAAGACGGAAATACTGACTAAGAGAAAAGTCACACGTGAGCTTCAGTCCTCCTCATGATTATAATATGACTCACCCTTATATTTATTATTCTGTCAGTGTCTTTTCTTTCCTTCCTCTGTGCTACAGCCCAACAGGTTGTGTTTGTGCACCATTGTTAGTTTGTGTAAATGCCTGCTACCGTATCTCGGGGTTACAACACTTTTCCATCAAAGTAAAAAAAAAAAAGGATGTTTTTGCTGCTGTTGCTTGGAAACTATCGCCTGAGCGCCGGCCCACGGCGGGCAGAGACAGAGGCTCATTGTGGGAGTTGTGGCGTTAAGGAAGCTGATCTCTGAGAAATAAGGCTTACATCTGACAAGAGATGTTCATCTTACCACAGAGCGGGGTCTGTGCAGGTGAGATAGACGCGGAGAGGCGAGCACGTCTCTCTGGGCTGGCTTTTCTCTCTGTCTCTGTTTGTTGGTGCAGAAACGAGAAGCAGAAGTGGAAAAAGCAGATCAGGGACACGCAGCATATCATGCACCACCTTCCTGTTGTTTTCTGAGTCCCAAATGCATGAAGGGAAACTGCCGTAAACAAACATGTCTTTGGAATGAGAATCAGTAAAAAACAAACAGCAGGAAAAACACCGCAAGGCTCCTGAGCAGCAAAACATCGCTCACTAACTCTGTCACATTAACAAACAGACCAATCAAATCTTCCATTAAGGCTTCAGTTTTTATCAGCTTCTGGGTTCAGAACTGCAGCGGTCCAGTTCTGATGCTACTGACACAACTGTCTTTTCAGTTCATTCAAGTGGAAATGGAAGAAAGTACTCCTGGGTCAATGTGAGCTTCTGTGCTTTCTGTGTCTCTGCTCTGTCTTCTCTAACATAGAAAGTACTCCTGGGTCAATGTGAGCTTCTGTGCTTTCTGTGTCTCTGCTCTGTCTTCTCTACCATAGAAAGTACTCCTGGGTCAATGTGAGCTTCTGAGCTTTCTGTGTCTCTGCTCTGTCTTCTCTAAGCCCCAGTGGGTGGAGGCAGATGAGCGTTCACACTGAGCCTGGTTCTGGTTCTGCTGGAGGTTCTCCTCCCTGTTAAAGGGGAGTTTTCCTCTCCACTGTCGCTTCATGCATGCTCAGTATGAGGGATTGCTGCAAAGCCATCAACAATGCAGACGACTGTCCACTGTGGCTCTACGCTCTTTCAGGAGGAGTGAATGCTGCTTGGAGAGACTTGATGCAACCTGCTGGGTTTCCTTAGAGAGGAAACTTTCTCACCAACCTGGAGGATCTGATGGAGGCTGACTCTGGAAAGAACCTTGAGATGATGCGTTGTGAAATGGTGCTATATAAATAAAACTGAATTGAATTGAATTGAAATGAGCATTTCTAAAGCACGGCTCTAAAGACTGATTTTAATATTTCAGCTTTTGGCTTTTAAAGCCTTTTTTTCTTGAATGATCTCATAGAAAACGGTGAGTGGGACACCTGTACCTTCAATTATAAATATTGTTTTTCTGTTAAGTTATGGATGTGAGCAGTAATAGAACGGATCAAGTTGGTAATATTTGCTCAGTCTGAGGTTCTCCAGATCTGTGACAGTGATAATATCTCTCACCCACAGCCTTCTTCAGATGAACCCACAGATGGGACTCCTTCAGAAGGCCAAGCAGAGGTAGAAGCAGCGCATGGAGGACCACCTCAGCAGCAACAATCCAGGTAACATGTGGAGAAACATCAGAACCATGAGGGACTACCAGCACAGAGACCAGCGGCTGATAATCACCGGCTCTCCCTGACACCTTCAACAGCTGCTTTGACTCTCCAAGCTGCAGGGAGCCTGAACATCTCCCCCAACCAGGTGACCTCCTCCCTGAAGAAGGTCACCACCAACCAGGCTGCAGGTCCAGACGTGGTGTCAGCCCAGACGCTTAGATCATGTTCTGACCAGCTAACAGGACATCTGGACATCTTCATCCTGCAGCTCTCCACGGTTCCTGCCTGTCTGAAATCCTCCGTTATCGTTCCTGTCCCCCAGAAACCAACCATCTCCTGCCTCAGTGACCATCGTCCCATCGCTCTGACCCCCGTCATCATCAAGTGGTGGTAGAGGATCCTCCTGACATGTCCATCCATGCACAGGGACATGTGCTTGTTCCCTCCTGCCTGTTCCCTCCTGCCTGTTCCTGCCTATCATGAACGACCCAAGCCTGGACCTCTGACTCGTCTCCTGTCTCCTCTGCACGGTGTCTGTGGCTCCTGGTGCCGCTTCTCTGGCCTAGCCCTTCTGGAAACCTTTGCCCTCTCTAGCCACATCATGATTCGGATCAGTCAGTTGGTGAACCGAATCATCCAGACACAGTTGCTGGAATGAATCGTCAAAGCTGGTGCAACCTCCCAGCACCTGAGAGGGTTAGTAGCTTTCACTCAGTGAGTTGTTCTCAGCCATTAATCTTTTAATCTTCTTCTCCCCACAGAGATTCCTCCACGACTTCCTGTTCCTGCAACACCAGTTTACTATAAATAATCTCTTAAAAGTTCACTTACTGTCTCGGCTATACTGTACTAAATTCCTCCCATAAAAATGTAAAAAGACATAATTGTGTTGTGAAAAACTCTAACTACAAAAAAAACCTGCCTTTAGTTGTTTTTTTAATAATTGGGAAAGTCTGAGCTGTCAGTTGGGAGCAGCAACTATAATCAAGGATTGTAAGTTTGATATTAAATAAATAAATCCAAACGAGTGAGTCATGAACCAAAACTAATTTTAATTGGGATCAAGTTCAGGTTTATTACAAATTTGCTGCTGTTTTCGATTACTGAACATCCCTTACATGGTTGTGTTTTATTTGATCTTTTAATTTATGGATCCATCTTTGTGATTGAGTGCATTATTCTGGTGCTATGATTCAGATCTAATGTAAACTGATACAGTGACTCAGACATTGTGAGTCAAAGAAATGACTGCCAAGCCGTTTCCCAGTTAACATAACGAAATAAAAACAGTTCAGCGGTTCCAAATTAGCCCATAAAAGCAAAGTATAACAGAACCATGAATGTAATATTAGAGGAGAAACACATCCATGCTGTAAATCAACTCAACAGGATTTGTGCACCAGTGGTGGAGCAGCATGTAAAGCGACGGCTCTCTGTGCAGGAGTGGGCCCGCCGGACCACCACTCAATAAAGTCTGGCTGAGAACTTTAACTCAGGACAGCGGTTTAAAGCAACCGGAGGTAAAAGTGGGCGTGGAAATACCAGAAAGAGAGATAAAGCAGAATTTAGAGCTTGATAAACAAAGGTGGAGGATTTACGTGCAGAAAGATCTTCACAGGAGGAACTAAAGAACGTCGGCTTCTCTCAGGTCCTTCCCTGAGTAAAGAAGAACTCACTGGCAGTTTCTATTTAAATCTGTACTTCTTGCTTAGTAAAAATACAGTCTGAGCTTCCATCAACAGAACATTTAAATAGGTGTCATTTAAAAAATACAGTAATAACCAATGAGTAAAAACACTAAAACAGAAACTACTGTGCCTCATGGCGATGAGGTCGTAACAGAGTAACACGTTTAAATCTGCAGAGGAGCGATGCATGGAGTATTTGGTCTGAGAGGAGGCTCCACACATGAGCTCATGCCTGCAGTAACTGTGCAGCATAGTGTTAAGTGCTAATAAAACCCCTGATTTGCTTCACATTACCTCAGAGTGTGGAGACACAGAAATAAAGTTAATAATGTGCCCGTTAAAAAAAACTTTTATTTCACCAAATGTCTTAGAATAAGTTTGAGGAAATGGCAAACTGCACGTCAAAGAGTGATCAGCGCCACACAGAACCACGCAGCGCTGGGCGGACCGGCTGAGCGGCCCACACAGGCTCGCTGAGCAGGAATAAAACGGCGAGTCTGCCTGCAGCCAGACCTGCTCCACATCCTGAAGCCGGCCAATCAGAAGCTCAGAAAACACTCCTTCATTCCCACAAAAATACAGTTAGACTTAACGACCCCCAAACGTTACACCCGAGGTGGTGCTGGATGGACTGGGTGGAAAATCTGAATAAAAGCAACATTTCCAAGGGTCAACAGCCCCCCCCCTTACAGAGAGCCCACCATCAGCAGGTCAACGCTGCAGCAACTGATCCTGGAGATCCTCTGCTGCTACAGCAAGCACACCACCATCTGTGAGGAACCTCCATGGAGGCTGAGATCTGGGAAACATGGGGAGAAATGGAACTGCTGCCATCAGACCAGCTCTGGGTTCCACCTCAGAGGAGCATCAGAGACACAGAGGCCAGATGTTCTGGCATCAACGTGACTCTGAACCTTCACAGGTAGCCCAATGTGGGACTCACCAGTGCAGTTCTCCGTCTCTGCTGCTGTTCAGCAAACAGCCGGTGACCAAAAGACTGACCTACTCAGAAACAGAGCCGCCATTAGTCTGCAGTTTGACAGATGGCATTAAGGTTTATGTGATGAGAGCGCGGGACATCGACTCATGATCCACCTGAGCAGAATCCTCACTAAGGACACTGAGACGGCATTTGGCTTCAACCCCTTTGGCCAAATTGTGTCCAAGAGAGGAGAGATGATCTCACCTGAAGAGGTTGAACTACCAGAAGGTAACATCCTTCAGGGAAAAGTCAGCCATGACCATGTAAAGCCAGTAAGACACGTCCTGGACAGCCAGGAGAACGGTGAGATCAAGATCTGCTGTAACATCCTGGCCAGAGAAGGAGGTGGAAGCCGGATCAGACAAAGACGCTCCTCACAGTACATAAAGGTGTCTACCTACAGTAGTCCAGAGCTTTGTGCCTTGGTGACCTTCTGTTACAGATATTCATGTAGATATTGAGTAAGAATCTAAAGAAACTGCTAAAATCCCTCTAATTGCTGTCATAAGTGGCTCAGTGACTGTCATATTATTCCTTGTTTGTCTTTTTCTTTTTCTTTATCATTTGTTTTTTACTATGGACCTTTTTTGTGTCTGAAATAAAGATTGATTGATTGATTGATTGATCATAATTAGCTGCAGGTTGAGGACCGTTGTCATAGTCAGGTCAACTAGTCATTTAGGTTGTGTTCTGCTGTTTTCTGCTTTCTACCCCTTCATGCTTTTACAGCTGGCTCCTTTACGCCACAAGTCGTTTTATTTCCCCAGTCTAGAGTGTAAATATCACCGTTAGCCTAACTGGCCCCCCTGGTTGCTTGGACCAGAGCGTATTTATGTGTTTAACTGTGAGTGGAGCGCTGAGTTTGGGCTACCTGGCATCCAGATGTGGAAATAAGTGCTATGCTGTAAACAGTACCATTGTTTCCACAGACTGTTTAATACAGCAAACATTTGCTCCCAAATGATCAGAACCGCTGAAATCATGTCTGTTTTCTACCAGAGAGGCAAACTATGGACGCTAAATGTGTGCATTAAGTCAGAAAGAAGGCTGCTGGTTTCTTGTCCTAATCAAGGTTGTTGTTTTTGGATTTTTTTTTGTCTTTTTGTCTCAGATACAGATCTGATTATTTTAAGTCAGGCATTTACGGAAAGAGTCCAAATCTGATTTGAAATTAAAGTTAATTAAGTAAACTTTGTAATTTCGGAAGTTTTAAAGTTCAGTAAAACATCTTTTATTTAATTCTCAAAAGACCGAGTTTATAGTAACATTAAAAATTAGAATTCTTCCATCCAAATTAAAGATGACTGAGATGGTTTGCAGCGCTTGTGTTGGTATTGAAGAAGTATTTACGCCTTGCAGGTTTCTTCTGTTTTTGTCACACTTAAATGTTTCCGATCATCAAACAGATTTTACTATCGGACCAAGTGAGAAAAAACAAAAATCAGTTTTAAATGATGATTTAAAAATCCGAGACCGTGGCCTTCAGCCAGAAAAGGGTAGAGTGCCTTCTCCGGGTTGGGGAGGATGTCCTGCCCCTAGTGGAGGAGTATCTTGGGGTCTTGGCAGATGACCGTTCATACTGAGCCCGGTTCTGCCGGAGGTTTTCCTTCCCGTTAATGGGGAGTTTTTCTTCCCACTGTCGCTTCATGCTTGTTTAGTATGAGGGATTGCAGCAAAGCCATGTACAATGCAGACGACTGTCCACTGTGGCTCTACGGTTCCCCAGGAGTGAATGCTGCTTGTCGGGACTTTGATGCAATCAACTGGTTTCCTTATATAGGACATTTTTGACCAATCTGTATAATCTGACCCAATCTGTATAATATGATTGAACTTGATTTTGTAAAGTGCCTTGAGATGACATGTTTCATGATTTGGCGCTATATAAATAAAATTGAATTGAATTGAATTGAATTGAATCACTTCCCAGAACCAGTCTGACAGCATGAAGTAGGCTAAAACACATCACACCCCTAGGTAAAGACATTCAGGAACAGATTGGGAAAATTTCACTGACATCCATCAGTCTGGAAATGATCTATGTCTGAGGCTTCAGGACTTACAGGGAAAACCATTATCCACACATGGAGAGAACATGGAACAATGGAGAACATTCCCATGGGTGAGCTGTAGCATTAGCAGCTAATGCTAATGCTACTGCTAATGCTGCTAATGTTTTTGCTTCAAGCAAACACTTGAAGCAAAAACTATCATTCAATTGTTCAGAAAATTGAAATAGTCGGGCAAGGTGGGGCCACGGGTTGACACATTCCCGGGATGGAACTGCTGCGTCTTCATCCATTGTTCGTCTCTCGTCTAATAAATCTGACCATGGAGTTGATTTCGGCGGAAAGCTGAATGTGATTGCTGATGGGCTGTCCCAATCAGTGGCGCCTTGCCGCCTGCACAATCCAATCACGTTTGAGAGGGAAACAACAAATTAAAGGTTTCCGAGATTTTTTTATTTTATTTTATTTTTTTAGAAGATTTTTTTTTTTTTACTCACAGTTATGGATAGAAATGTAGCGGAGTAAAGAGTACAATATTTACCTCTCAGATGTACTTGAGTAAAGTCATGAGTACTCCCCAAAAATTATACTAGAGAAAAGTACAGATCCCTCAAAATTGTACTTAAGTACTGTACTCAAGTAAATGTACTCCGTTACTGTCCGGCTCTGACATTAAGAATCTATTGCAGAGAAGCTTATTGATTTATAATTAAGCAACTGATTTTTTAAACATTATTTTATTAACATGTTTAATTTTCCTTCTGCATTGCCCTGTAATCTGGTTGCTTGAACATAAAGCAACTGTTGCTTTCTGTTAGCTTTCAGAGCTAATTTGGCCTCATTTCCTGTTCCTCAAAGCAAACCTTAAACATACATAACCACGCTAAAGAGCGATAAATCTGCATCACTTATTGGTCAGTGCTTTGAGTTTTACTATTTGTTCCATTTCTGCATAGTTTATTAGGTTCTCTTATTCTTTTCATTTTTATTTGGCAGTTTAGTTGACTGTTGCCGGCTTACTTAAAGAGTATGTTGACTAAAGTGTTTTAACTTGAAATATTTTATTAATAAATCCTTTAATGCTTGAGAGAAGTTATTTGTGCATATTTTGCTATGAGGACACCAGTGCATTAATTCATCTATTGCTCTGTAATGCCACACCTGGCCGGGCAGGTATTCATGAAACAACACCAGGCAGATACTGAGAGCTGATTGGCTGTTATTTCCTGATAAGCAGACTAAGGCAGACTCATAGAAAAATCAAACATATTCTTATGCAAACATCTCATGGTTCACTGGGAGAGAATTCATAAGATGTATTAAAGCAGTAAAGTTAAAGTAGATTAAGTGACACATTTAAAATATTGGTAAAAAGATCCATATAAAGTAGAGAGATTTTCTGGTGCTTATTCAATGTCAGCCTGTCTGATTTCTGGGGTAAAATCTGAAAGCATCCAAACAAAAAGAAAAATGTTTATGACGTCCCAAACGGACCTGACTCATGACCCGGACCCAGAGTCTCAGACCCTGAGCTTGACGTAACGAGTCTGTTTTGGGTTTGAATATTTGCAAACCAGTCAGAGAAGGCCCGGCCTGTTTCAGGACCTCTCATTGGTGCTGAGATCGGCTGTCACCATTGTTTTTGCAGAGATCAGCTTCAATCTGGTCTGCGTTTTGCTGATATGCAACATTTATGAAACTACATCTCAGCTTTTTTATCTTCTTAGTAATAATTACTTTATTTACAGATGGAAACAAAGGGTTGGCAGAATGATGTTGATGCTTTGCTACAAACATCCTGGATCCTATAATTCAGCTGCATGTTTACAGACAAAATACTTTGAACACATGGCAATAAATCTACGGTATTGTAAGTTATGATGTGTTTAAATGTTCTAGTCAAACACAGAGCTAAAGATTTTCAGTAGGATGTAGTTTTTAAATGGCTACCACATGTTTTTAGGTTCTGTCTGCTTAACAGCGGCTTTGGCTGGAAGCTTTGAACAAATCAGGGTTAACGCTGAGCCACAAGCCTTGGCTCCGTGAAGCACTATTTGTCTTAGCTCATCTGCAGTGAATCCTCGCGTCTGTGAGGCATTCAGAGCTCCACGTGGAGCCAGGATCCCTGCACACTGACTGCTCTGCCTCAGGGGCCTTCCTGGCCTTCTGCTGCCAGTCTGCATGTGTTCACCTCAACAGGTTCCTCTCTGATCAACAGAATTTTCATTAACAATAAAATGGCACATATATTGTTTTGGGTCTTGGAAAAGTGATTAAATGTGACTCTTTCTGGCAGACCCAATGAGAGCTCCAGAAGTTCTGTTCATGTTAGCCAGCGTTAGAGCCGAGCTGAGGAGCTCTCATCACATAAACTCTTCCATCTTCTGCCAAAGATGGCACCAACATTAAATAGAAACGTCTCTGGTTAAACTGTCACAGTAAATGCTTTCAGCTCCGCAGAAGCAGGTTGCTGGAGATGTTTCTGCCAAACGTTCAGGTTGAACGTCAGAGCAATTTTATAAATCCATCGTCTATAACCGCATCTCCTGCAGTCATTGGATGAGAGCAGAGAGCAACACAGAGTCACACAGGACAAACAACCATGCACTCCTCCCTAAGGGCAATTTAGAGAAACCAGTTTTTGGACTGTGGGAGGAAGCTGGAGTACCCAGAGAGAATGGGCTCAGGCAACGGGAGAACATGTAAACTCCATGGAGAAGACCCCAGGCCAGGACGTTCATGCCACGAAGAAACATACCAACTGCTCTACCGTGCAGATAGATGGATTCATATTCAACAAAAGAGATTACCGTGTTTTTCGGACTATAAATCGCTTTGGAATATAAATCGCATCAGTCAAAAAATGTGTCATAAAGAGGAAAAATACATATATAAGTCGCACTGGACTATATGCATTCATGTAGACATTTATTTCACACAATCCAAGACTAAAAACTGACATTTAATCTGGTAAACCAATTTATTAAATTCCACAGCTGCGTCCACAACCAGCTGGATAACGTGGAATATACCTGGGAGGATGAATGGAGTAAATTAGCATAACATGCTAGCAGCTCCCACCAGCAGGTTTTATCCAGCGCATTTAAAGTTGTCAGAATTACGCCTAAATCAGACCGTTAGCTTAACAGTGCTACATGCTAAGCTAACAGTAGGACACGGATGTTTCAGAGCTACATAAAGCTCAGTGAATCAGAGAAGTTGTAACCCGCCCTGACATCAGAGCTGTAAGCTAGCGCTAGCTGCTGTTAGCTTCTCAGAATATTTTGAAGATAAGATTTTAAATGTAAAATTAAGAATATACAGAATAAAAACAAGTTAGACTGAGTAGAGCTGTGCAATTTAAACAGAGAATCTGAAACAAAGATGTAATTCAGTTGGATTTACAGCATACAGGTTGACTATACTAACCTGACTCCGCCAGATAGATTTGCTCCGCATATCCATCTGGAAACCTTCCGTTGAAGTAATTTTGGGAAGGGGCGAAAATACTGGTTAGCTGATTGGCCTATGTTGGTGATAGACGGGCCAAATAAACCAATCAGATCAACGAAGCATATGACGTACTCGTCAACATGCTTCATCGTCGCTCGTAACAGAGTGACGACGAAAACACAACCACAAGCCAAGCTACTCTTGCTGCTGCAGGTAAAGGCTCGTTAGCTCAGCAAAGAAATACTCTGTAATTCCGATAAAACTTGCTCCATAGGCACGCTAACGCTAGTTTCATCGGCTGAAGCCGCCATGTTCTTTAGACTGAACTGACGCGCTTCCCGTTGCGTCACACCTCAACTCGCCTCAAAGCCAACGCTGATTGGACGTTCGTTTGGTGAACGGCTCCAAATTTTCTTTAACGGAGAGTAGCCAGACTGATCTGCGAGTGAAACCTTGAAAGCTCGCGAGATCAGGATGGTCTCACGAGGCTATGACTATACCAGATATGCACAATAATCCTGGATAATATGAATTACCGGATTATTAACAGCTGTGGCATCTCTGCATTTGGGGCCAGTGAGGCAGTTTATTCTTATAGTACATTTCAGTACAAGGACAATGTAAAGTGCTTTACATGATTAAAACATTGGAAAATAAAAACAGAATAAAAGCAAGTTAAAAAAACTGTTGAAATAAAATGTAGGAAAATTTAAACAAAATAAAACAAAGGAAAATGAAAACAAAAAGCAAATATTAATCTAGTGTTGGTTGTCCTTGCTGGCTCACTGAAGGATTGGTGTGAATATTTTCTGTTAAATGAATTAATGTTATTAGTGAGTTTTTATTTAGAATTGTATATTATTATATTTAAAGATTAAATGACATTTAGCTTGTATAAAATGAATATTCTAGTTTTTTGGTTTATGCTAACTTATCTGTTAATTTAAAATTGATCAAAGTCAGGTTGTATACATCACAGTAAATGAGTTGCTGCTAATAACAGGTGATTAGTTTTTGTGTTAACTCATCATGCCAGAGACGCCACTGGGTCCGACTAAAGCTCGGGTTTAAACCTGCTCTGGAGGCCAGACTTTAACCTGCTCCAGGGTTCTAAAGGTTCTCCACAAGGTTCCCATTTAGACTCGGCAAACTGATAAACTGTGTTTTCAGCTCTAAACGTGATGGAGGGATCAGCGGTCAGAGAGCAGATCTGTTCCTCAGCGAGATGGCAACAGGTTCCTCAAGGAGAAAATATGTGTGATAATATCATAAATATCAGTTATCGGCCATAACAGCACCATCCACATTAGACGTCGATATCAGATATAACATTTTTATATCTGTGTCCCTGTTATTAATTGTCTGATGTCATAATTTCTGCCTTCTTTAATCAAACGCCAGCGAATACGAAACAAACGTTTGTACTTGATTAGACAATAAAGCAAGTTTATTTGCTGAATAATGCAACTTTATGTTTAGGACATTGTTCACTTATCCTTGTAAATATGTGTCACATTAAATTTAGGTGCGGTCATGCGTTCAGTCCTGATGCTGTTTGCCTTCTGCTATATTCAAATATGTGTTTTTTATTTGTGAATCAGCCACTTAGTGAAAACATGGCCGGCCTTGAATAACTGATTTCATGCATGTGTGTGTTTCCGATGCGAAAAGAAGCCTGCGGGGTTAGGACCCATGCTATGTTTTAAGCCCTGCTGGAAATAATGCATTTAGTGCATGAAATCAGAACGCCGTGTTTTCTTCCAGCCTGACTCTGCTCCGTACGCACTCCTAAGATGATAAACTAAAAAGAACCCCGAAAACCCAAAGAAAAAACTGCAAAACCCATTTTATGCGAAGGGAAGTGAACGGAGAGTCTGCCAAAAGCTCCGTCTCCCGCTCTGCAGCCGTTTTCCATTATCAGTGCCCAAAGCAGCTTGTTAAAAAGAGCGAAACTCAAACCGCAGTTTTGAAAATTACAGAATTCCTTCATAAATGCTCGACCCTCCCGTCGGTTACTCTGGGTTCAGGCTTTAGGTGAGACCGCTGCGCTACGCGGCGCACACACGGCTACATGTGCACATGTAGACATTACACATGTACACACAGCCTGGATATGCACATGAACCTCTGCAGGCCTGAGCTGGTGCACACATAGCCAACATGTCCGACACTCATGGAAGCCTTGGTCTGAAAGGCCTCTGGCTACATGGCTACATGGATTTCTTTGGTTTTGCTCCTTAACGGGAACTATTTTCCTCAGCAGCTCAGATAGCCGCCCTGGCTACGCTTATATTTTCACTCCTGATCCCTCTGGAACAAAGCACAGGGGCACATTTGTTTTTATTAATGCACATTTTTCTCTGCAGCGTTTGAACTCCTGTGATCTACGCCAAACAGAAATCCTTTCTCACACCCTGAGAGAAGGAGCTGTGAGGAGCATCCAGGTTTGTGTCGGACCAGCCCAGGTCCAATCCTCTCAATGAGCAGCTTTGGTGACACTGACTCAATTACACTTTCCTGATCCTCAGCAGCTGCTGTTTAATTTCCCTGGAGTGAGAGCTTGTGTGTCCCTCTCCAACCAACCTGGCCAGTAAACTGTAATTATTCTCAGCTGCTGCTGCCTGTAGAGGAGCTGAGCTGCCTAAATGAAACATTGTTCATGCCACTTTCTCTACGCAACATTTACAATTTGATACAAAGACAAAGCATCTGATCCCGGAGCAAAGCAGAAAGCGTGGAGCGGCACCAAACCACAAGCCTTTCACACATACACACAGCTCACTGCTGCTTTCCATGAATAATTCTCTGTTTTGCTTTGCGGGGAAATTGGTGCACTTTGGCCATAATTGTTTCAAAACTGCAAGCTAATTATGACCTTTTGAAAACAAAGTGTACAGATTGAATGTGACATTTTGCTGTGCCTGCAGAATACAAACGCCCTCTTGCACTGGATGAAGCCCAGAGAAACCTAATAATGAAACAACCGCGTCCATACAGGCTGCATTTGCAGGTTTTGTCCTGCTGACCTGAAGAATAAAATGCTTCTCACAGAGCGTGGAAAAGATGGCCTGTTTTTCTGCTCTTTAGTAGAAGCATGCCTGTAAATCTGCAGGATGACCCTCTCACTGCTTGTTTTTCAGCGTCCATTAAAGGTCACAGAGATACCAGCAGCAGAGTTAAATCTGAAGCTCGTTAACAAACACGTTTCACAAAGAAATCCTTTTCTGCTCTGAATGCTTCAGGAAGATAAAACGACTGCACCAACAGTAAAGTAGTGACTTTAGAGCGTTGTCTGTAACTGAAGGTCAACTGAAGCTGGTTCTGGCCTCTGAAGTTCTTCAGAGAACAACCAGCAGCATGGAGACTCAGGAACCAGAAGGTTCTGGTCCAGTTCCCAGCAGGTCAGGTTCCACAGAACCTCCCAGAGTTCTGATCATGATCTGGACCTGCAGAGAGGATGGACCACCTGCAGACCTACCAGGACATGGACGTCCACCTGGACTGACAGAATGGACCAGGAGAGAAGCAGGAGGACCATGGTGGCTCTGGAGGAGCTGCAGAGATCCACAACTTTCAGGTTTTTATTTAGTAAAAAGTTGAAACCATGAATCATTTTCCTTTCGCTTCATGGGAGAGTTCTACTTTATGGTTGTCTGTGACAAAATCCCAGTAAAATGGTCTGAAGTTTGTTTCAGCTGCATGGAGGAAAATGTTAAGTTGTTTTGTCTGTTCAGTGATTTCACCCCTGACTGTTCTGAAGATGAGATAAAAACCCGACCCAGCAGAACTCAGACTGGTGAATGGATCCGGCCTTTAGAGCCTCACACCCGGACCAAACGGCTGTCACAGCACATTGATGTCAGTGGAAGCGGTTCCTCCTGCAGTGGGCCGAGTTTCTCCAGCTGCTGCGATTTAAGGAGGGGTGGGAAAGCAGCTGAATCAGTGGATGTGGGGAATGATGTGGATGAAATCTTAGGGTTGGCTTCAGGTTGGATGTTGGAGTCCAGAGGTCGATGTTCGGTCCATGGAAACTACTGGCCTCCTACCCTGGACCTCCCTCTGTGCCTGCTCTCTGTTTCTGTACCTCCACCTGTGACTGAGCCTGACTGCCTAATGTCAGCTTGGTGTAACAGCATCGTTAGATCCTGGTTTGTTAGGTAAAAGCCATCTTCCAGATCCAGAAACACATAAAGCTGGAGAACAGCTCACCAGAAATAAGACTTTTCACAGCATTGGTCCTTTACTGTGATCCTCTGGCGCCCTCTAGCGGTGAAGGTCCACATGGATGTTCCTGTAGTTCCATCAAAAAGAGAAAAATATTCAGAGCTGCAAACAAATCATTTTACAGAAATATCTACTAGTTGTTGTTGCTTTTAAAGAGCCATCACTTTACTTCTAATAACAGGCATAAAAAAGATTTTTGCCAAAAAAAGATGTTTTCATTTACTTCAGTCGGATGTTGATATGTCTGGAAAGATTATGTAGAAATAAAGGCACCAAGTTTACAACCTGATAGCAAGACCCATAGATCCAAAAGAATATTACTGGTACTTTCAATTATTAAATGAACAAAGGTAAAAACAGCTAAAAATCTGTGTTTGTTAATATTTCTCTATTTAAAAACATTAGCCTGTTCATCACACGAAGTTGTAAGTTAACTGATTAAGGAAGGTCCAAAGAGCCTGAGCCCTGGTGTAGTTCATTTATCATTCATGTTAATTGGGAGATAAATTAATTTATATCTGTTACCTGTTTCAGTTACAAAGGGCTTTAACTCCTTTTCATGCAGTAATTGATGTTAAGCAGAAGGGTCTGATTGCTGTTGAGCCAATAAAGATCTTCCATTGACTATCCAGAGGCGGAGCCTAGAAATCATTTTCAACATGACATTTCTTTGTTGAGTTTAAACAAAATAATAAAGACATTTATCTGTCTTTACTGTCAGTATTCTGGTCTTTAGCGAACGGTAACTACTTTGGTAAATCAGGAGATGTTTGGCCAGGTTCTCCAGATTTAATGAAACTAAACGGTCTTCTGTCACATCTCTGATTTACACTGTCAGCACCATGCTTCCTCTGGCTGCATGGGGCCATCGCTTGGTCCTGCCCCTCCCTCACCTGTTTCTGAGCACCTGCAGTCTCTCCTCCACCTTCTCCTGTTTGGAGAGTCTGCCACCTATCACCGTTATAATGGTAATTAACTGAGCCACTGGCCTGCAGGCTAATCAACCTGTTATCATTAGTGTGTTGGACTTCTCATCTGAGCACTTACACATTTAAACATGTGTATATTTCTAAAAAGCAGAGCAACAGGAAGTGGTGAACTCAGCACCAGCACGTCTGCATGCAAACATTAGTGAAACAATAGGTCACTGTTGCTGTAACAACAGAGTAGAACCATTTGCAAAAGTAAAATCTGAGAGCGGGGTCATCCTGAGGCCACCAGTGTTAATCACTAACCAGAGACGGGCTTCAGATTGATTGCATCACCGAGCGACATGTGGAGGTGCAACACGCTGCTGCTGGACTCTGGGGATGCTCTCTACAGTCACTCATCATGCCTGTCAGGGTTGGGCAGCCTTTTTCAAACTAACATTTTGTGGAGGGAGGATATTTTTTTGTTTTCTGCTGTTGGACTTGACACCTTGGTGAGAGTGAAAGGAACTCTGAATGCTTCAAAAAACCAGGGCATTGTGGGTAGTTTGGGGGTAGTCCCTTGCTGTTCCTGCAGCTCTCTACACCAGTGCACAAGCAAAAGCCTCAAAGGCCTGAATAAACACACCACTGCCATGAATTAGAGCAGAAACTGGCCTTCTTGTCCAACAGCAGCGTCTGAGCTCATAAATGGGCCTCTGGAAGAATCTCTAAACATGTGTCTGCGCTTAAAATTTTATAAACACACACACACACACACAAACACACACACACACACACACACACACACACATATATATATATATATATATATATATATATATATATATATATATATATATATATATATATATAATATCCAGGAATACGCAGAGGTGTGATAATTACTAACAACCACTAGATGGCAGTGTAGCTTAGTTAGAGAGATAGATAGATAGATAGATAGATAGATAGATAGATAGATAGATAGATAGATAGATAGATAGATAGATAGATAGATAGATAGATAGATAGATAGATAGATGGATAGATAGATAGATAGAAACTGTACAAACTGAGAGAACACTATAATTTCCAAAAAAAAATAAAAAAAATAAAAAATGACCAGTATGACACTATAAAAGCCTAAAAATGTGTAAAAGCACAGAACTATAAAATAAAATTATAAAGCATGAATTGAACACAAATATCACAGTTAAATTAGCAATAAAACAACTTAATATGAGTTAGAAAAATCAAATATGATTTTCAGTAGCTAAAAGCAGTAATGATGTACTGGATGTAAGGAAGCCAATGGACTGCACATAATTTAGATATGCAGAATATAATAATTACAATCCCACAAAACACTATTAACTGTCACAGAAGACAGGAAATCCCTACTATTATTTATTTATTTATTCATTTATTTATTTTAATGCCGATTTAATAAAGAACCTTATAGAACCCTTTATAAACAGGATTTTAAACCTGCTGGTTTCCTGTGTGCAAACTACGGTAGTTATTCATTTTAATTCATTAATATTAATTTTAAATCTCTTTCTCTCCTGCGCTCCAAATTGGTGCTCCGCCGTCCTGCTCTCTGATTGGTGGAAAGTTGCGGCTGACGCGGCTCTCGGCGCAGTTCTGTTTTCTGGCCTGCGGCTGAAGTTCGGCGGAGCGGAGCTGCTGGAGGCGGTTCTGAGCGTGAGTCCAGGTGTTTGGTTCTGCTGGAGGAGGACTTGGTTCCGGTTCTCTGGGCTCTCTGCGCCGCTCTCTCCTCCCGGACTGTCAGTCACTAACTCCGCTCACACTCACATGGTGGCTGCTTGACGTTTTTCTGCTTTCCCGTCTGGAAATCCGTCCGGACCGAATTTCAGGAGAAAATCCCGGAGGTTCTGGAGGTTCTGGTTCGTGGACCGATTCGCCGAGTCTGAGGATCTGTAAGTCAGACTTTATTCGCCTTAAACCTCCACAGACCGACGTTCCTGTTTTAGATCAAATCAAACTTTTACGTTTTATTCCTGTTTTTGCGACATTTAAATTTAAAAAGTTTGACAGAAATCTCTAGAGTTTAAACATGCTTTACTTTTCAGAACCATTTAAATACAGAAACCTCTAAACTAGAATCACTTTAACGGGTTTAAGCTTGACTTAGTTTACTTGGTTCTGACTGAGAAGTTCTGAGGCACCGAGGATAACAGGCCGGTACCAGAACCGAACCCAGATCTGCTATAAGGGGGGACTGATGTGTAGGAGAGACATGGACAGGTGGACCGAGTCCAGCTAGTATGGAACCAGAACTTCTGATTCTGGAGGTGGCCTGGGTCTGGCCAGCACAGCCCATCAGCTGGTTCTGATGCTTTCCTCACAGGACTTTTAAACCAGTTAGAAACCATCAAATGGTTTAATTTACAGTTTAATTTACAGCTAAATGAGCCGTTAAGCCTGAAGGTGAAATGCTGCGACTGCTTCTGTCAGAACCAATCAAAAAGCAGGATTATTCCCTCTGGTGCAGATAAAACGCGTCTTTACTGACACTGTAAATGGGTCCCAGGTAGGCTGGGACACGGTAAGTGGGTCCCAGGTAGACTGGGACACTGTAACTGGGTCTCAGGTAGACTGGGACACGGTAAGTCGGTCTCAGGTAGACTGGGACACGGTAAGTGGGTCTCAGGTAGACTGGGACACTGTAAATGGGTCTCAGGTAGACTGGGACACGCTAAGGCTGGAGCTGTTTTAGTGCCTCGCTGGGATTAAGGTTCTCCGGGACTCAGACGTTCCTTTTCTCTAAGAAGCAGATTAGTGTAGCAGCCTTCTTCAGCAACAGGTGGGGGAGGGGGACAGACGACCGTTTTAGGCGTAGGAACAGTTTGAAGAACGTAGTCTGGGTTTATCTGCACACCTGACAGATTCTGGTTGGAAGCTGCAGGAAATGTTTTTATTCCAGATGAAAAGCCAAAGATGTCTGATTTCTCTGCTGTGGTTCCGTCATCTTCCAGGTCAGTGCGCCTTAAGTCCAGGATGGAGCTTCTCTGGATGTGTCTGCTGCTGGACGTGATCCTGACCTCCACCGCTGCCAGAGGTGAGTTAACCCTGGAAGGTCCTCTGGAGCCCAGAGAACCAGAGAGAACCACAGAGAACCAGAGAGAACCAGAGAGAACCACAGAGAACCACAGAGAACCAGAGAGAACCAGAGAGAACAGATAAAAACGGACTCCGACTGATTTGACTGTGGTGGAAACGTCCAGATCTGACTCAAGCAGAACATGGGTTCTGTGTGGCTTGGTTCTGCTGAGACTCGGTTCTGCTGAGACTCGGTTCTGCTGACCTCGGTTCTGTGGGGCTCGGTTCTGCTGAGACTTGGTTCTTCTAGGCTCGGTTCTGTGAGGCTCGGTTCTGTGAGGCTCGGTTCTGCTGAGCTCGGTTCTGCTGAGACTTGGTTCTGTGAGGCTCGGTTCTGTGAGCTCGGTTCTGCTGAGACTTGGTTCTGTGAGGCTCGGTTCTGTGAGCTCGGTTCTGTGGGGCACGGTTCTGCTGAGGCTCGGTTCTGTGAGGCTCGGTTCTGCTGAGCTCGGTTCTGCTGAGACTTGGTTCTGTGAGGCTCGGTTCTGTGAGCTCGGTTCTGTGTGGCTCAGTTCTGCTGAGCTCGGTTCTGCTGAGACTTGGTTCTGCTGAGGCTCGGTTCTGTGAGACACGGTTCTTCTAGGCTCGGTTCTGTGGGGCTTGGTTCTGCTGAGACACGGTTCTGTTAGGCTCGGTTCTGCTGAGCTCGGTGTTCTGAGCGGTTCAGGAGAACACGGCCCCTCTGCTGGTAGAAATCAGTCCATTTCTGTCCAGCTGACTGATTAATTGCTCTGGTTACTGATTCTTCTTCACAAACGTTTGTCAAAGCGTTCTAACGATGCGTTTACAGACAATAATGTGATTTTTGTTTTTAGAGAACTGACAGTTTACAGCTTGTTGCCTCTAAGAAATTCCTTAGATAGAATTAATCTAACAACGTCTAAAGGCTTCATAGACACACAGGCTCATTTTGGAGATATAAAGAAAAAACTGAAATCAGTGACACCTTTAAAGTTTTACTGACAGCCTCATTGGTTCATCACTAATTCATCATTAATTCCTCACTAATTCATCACTAATTCCTCATTAATTCATCATTAATTCCTCATTAATTCATCATTAATTCATCATTAATTCCTCATTAATTCCTCACTAATCTATCTGGTCGTTCTCCACCTTCGTCTCTTGATTGAAGCTCTTCAGGTCAAACACTTTTACTCAGAGAAAACTGGGAGCAGGAGACTCTGAGCTGCTTCTACTCTCTGTGCTTCACTTTCCTTCGGCTCGTTCTACCGAGTCAGCGTTTTAGGTCCAGGTTCTGACCCAGCGGACCTCTGGTCTCTCAGAAGTTCCACAAACAGATAAATGTGTGTTTAGTGATAAATAAATCCTGTTTACTGCGTAACATCTCTGCCATTGGCTGCTTGTAGCTGCACACCTCAGGCTCCGTTCTCTGTGGTTCTGTTTTCTACCTGCTGCACGTTCTGCTCTGATCCAAACATCAAACTGTGGTTGTGGATGTGAAAACAGGAGTTTAGGACCTGCAGCTGCAGGAAGGATGCAGCAGATGCAGCGATGTGGCATTCTGCCAGAGCTTCTAGAAATATCTACATTTGTCATGATAAAGACCTCGTTAGTGTAAATTAGGCTGGTTATTATATTTCTCTGCTGCCCTTATTTCTCACACTAATATGTATTTCCAAAGGTCATGGAGAGTGGTGTGGAAAATGTTACTATTAATAAATGATATAATAAAACAATTATTTAGTTTAAAACAGCCCAACGTTACAGATGTGTGCAGTAGAATCCTGTTTCCTGCTGTGGGACAGAATTAAAAAGATCCATTTGCTTCACTTCTCTACACTTTGCTCTACTTCTGCTACCTGTTGCACACCTGCGTCAGGTGTGTTGTCTCGTTGAATCACTGATCCGTCTGTGACATCATCACAATCTGTCTGCAACGCGTCTTTTTTCTGGAGGAGAAAATACCTCTGACTGCTTTTGTTCTTCTAGTCTCATTTTAAACACCTCATGGAGATGGAGAGCAGCTGACTGGGTTCAGAACTTCCACACCGAGGAGTGTTGTCTGAGGGATCTCTGATCTGTCTTCTCTACCATAGAAAGTACTCCTGGGTCAATGTGAGCTTCTGTGCTTTCTGTGTCTCTGCTCTGTCTTCTCTACCATAGAAAGTACTCCTGGGTCAATGTGAGCTTCTGTGCTTTCTGTGTCTCTGATCTGTCTTCTCTACCATAGAAAGTACTCCTGGGTCAATGTGAGCTTCTGTGCTTTCTGTGTCTCTGATCTGTCTTCTCTACCATAGAAAGTACTCCTGGGTCAATGTGAGCTTCTGTGCTTTCTGTGTCTCTGCTCTGTCTTCTCTAACATAGAAAGTACTCCTGGGTCAATGTAAGCTTCTGTGCTTTCTGTGTCTCTGCTCTGTCTTCTCTAACATAGAAAGTACTCCTGGGTCAATGTGAGCTTCTGTGCTTTCTGTGTCTCTGCTCTGTCTTCTCTACCATAGAAAGTACTCCTGGGTCAATGTGAGCTTCTGTGCTTTCTGTGTCTCTGCTCTGTCTTCTCTAACATAGAAAGTACTCCTGGGTCAATGTGAGCTTTTGAGCTTTCTATGTCTCTGCTCTGTCTTCTCTAACATAGAAAGTACTCCTGGGTCAATGTGAGCTTCTGTGCTTTCTGTGTCTCTGCTCTGTCTTCTCTAGCATAGAAAGTACTCCTGGGTCAATGTGAGCTTCTGCGCTTTCTGTGTCTCTGCTCTGTCTTCTCTAACATAGAAAGTACTCCTGGGTCAATGTGAGCTTCTGAGCTTTCTGTGTCTCTGCTCTGTCTTCTCTAACATAGAAAGTACTCCTGGGTCAATGTGAGCTTCTGAGCTTTCTGTGTCTCTGCTCTGTCTTCTCTAAGCCCCAGTGGGTGGAGGCAGATGAGCGTTCACACTGAGCCTGGTTCTGGTTCTGCTGGAGGTTCTCCTCCCTGTTAAAGGGGAGTTTTCCTCTCCACTGTCGCTTCATGCATGCTCAGTATGAGGGATTGCTGCAAAGCCATCAACAATGCAGACGACTGTCCACTGTGGCTCTACGCTCTTTCAGGAGGAGTGAATGCTGCTTGGAGAGACTTGATGCAACCTGCTGGGTTTCCTTAGAGAGGAAACTTTCTCACCAACCTGGAGGATCTGATGGAGTCTGACTTTGGAAAGAGCCTTGAGATGATATGATGTTAATTGGAGCTATAGAAATAAAATTGAATTAAATAGATCTGGGCCCCACCAGCTGATTCCTGGTGCTTCTCCACTGTTCATTCAGATCCTCAGCAGTTTCTCTGGATTCACTGTGAGCAGAAATCAGCGTTAGCATCGGTATCTGCCACTGTTAGTCACTTTTTAACACATTGTATCATAAAGTAAAGTAAAACTGGGCTGATTTTAACAGCTGGTGTTCAGTTTTGCCCTTTGTGCCTGTGGTTGGGGTGTGTGTGTGGGGGGGGGGTCATGCGTCCTGTTTTAGGCCCTAGTGTCATGGCTGACAGTGATGCATTGCAGGCAGGATTGTGAGTTTTAAATGAAGCAGAGATGTAAGCAGTGTGTCCAAAGCAGTGTGTCAGTCTAGACTATAAACTATTAGACTATAAACTATTACTATACCTATAATTATAACTATCAATATAACTATTACTATACCTATAATTATAACTATCACTATCACAACTATAACCCACATTAAGAACTCCAGTTAGTTTTATAGTTTTCAGCTGGAAACGTAAATGTTTACATCTGTAAATATCAGTTATCGGCAATATTAATATGGGCCTAATTTTTCATATCGGTGCATTCCTGATTTACTGTAATAGAGTAAGTGTGGGGGGGGGGGGGTCATTACTTCAGTTGCATGTTTTCTGTAACAGAAATCCCCAAATTAAATCTAGACGATTGTCCCTGACTGTGACCAGAGTTCAGGGAACAGCATCAGATCTATGGAAGCTGGGTTCCTTCATCCAGGCTGCAGGTCCAGGAAGACGCTCGCTCTTCTATAAACCCAGCTGGACTCATCGTCCTGCTCTGAATCTACAGAGAGAGGAAGGGAAATGAATCGATGATATTCCTGTGCATCCTGACAAACTGGAGCGTTTCTGCAGCTTTGTTAATGGAAGCAGGAGGACGGAGGTGGAGGGGAGACGTGTTCGCCGTGATGGCGGCGGTTCTCTTTAAGCGTGGCCATGTTGGTGTTGGTGGGCTGCAGACGGAGCAGCTGAGAGATTAGAAGCGCTGAGCACAAACTGATGCATGCTGCAGGGAAAAGAAATGATCCACAGACACTAAGGAGCATTTAGCCGTAGTCACAGTTAGTTTTTCCTGAACACACAACGTCTCCGTGCGTTAGATGATCACAGAGCAGCTCGTGTTAAGAATTCATTAATAATTCTCACATGGAGGAGTTCAGGTGTTCATTTCTGCTACTGCTGATGCTTCTGGATCACAGATCTATAAAATCTATAAAATGTGTTCCTAAAATAAAGATTCTGGAGAGTTTTCCTGTGTGCCGAGCTCAGTCAGTACCGGGTCTGGGCTCCTTTTGCTTTAATCCCCGCATCAGTGCGGCGCTGCGTGGAGGAGATCCTCCTGTGGTTCTGCTCAGGTGTTCTGGAAGCCCAGGTAGCTTCGGTAGCATCTTTCTGCTCGGCTGGTTCTGGTCTCGTTCTTCCTTTAGACGACAGACGTGGATTCTCCGGGCGGTTTGGGTCGGGCCATGGCGTTATCCTGCTGGTACCTTTAGTCCTTCTGGAGAATGAAACAGCTTCTCCAGAACGTTTGTCAGTAGGAGGAAGCATGCTGTGTGGACTGTGGCCTTCAGAAAGCCCAGTGGACCAGAACCCACAGCAGTAAGACTCAGAACCATCACTGACTGTGGAAACGTCACAGTGGACCCCCCCAGCTCAGATTCCTCTGACATTTACTTTCATCTGATAAGGAGACCTTGGAATATTAAGCAGCGTTCTCCTCCTCAGCCCAAGTAAGACGCTCCTGACGGTGTCTGTGGTTCTGGAGAGGTCCGGCCCTGAGGAACGGGCCTGTTGTAGCTCATGTTCTGGAGACATCTGGGTTTGGTGCTTCTTGAAGTTCTGACTCCAGCTGCAGGTCATTCCTCGTGAAACTTTTCTGCCATTTTTTTTCCTTCCACTTAACTTTCCTTTGTGGTTCTGGTCCCTGTGGGGGTGACTGTCTGCTGGTCAGTATCGGACCATGAAGTAGTAGTTTAATTTTTTAAATTGTGTTACAACAATAACTGAACTTTTTATTGATATTCTGTTCTAAATGCTCCTTAAATAAAACCACAGCCTCCTCTGTTCAGCCGATCCTGATCATCTTTAGGATGATTTTACCTTCTTTCACTGAAGTCTGTCCATATAATCGTCTTCTAACCCAGCGGGGGAAAGATGCAGCATGCACGTTGTGGCTGTACTTTTTAAAAGTAGCTGAGGTAATTGTACCAATCAGGAAGCCCCCCCTGACCTCCATGATGGATTTTGCTGAGCTCTGAAAATAGAGCGAAATTTGGGCGGCCGGCTGGTTTCATGTTTCCATGGCCGTCAGTCAGAGCTGGAGGAATAAGTCCGCCTCTGCTGCCTGCTGACCTGAGGCAGATGTTGGTGCTGATGGTCTGAAGGTAAGAGAGGAGCTCAAACACCTGAGAGGCGTGGCCTTCAGATCCTTCCTCCTGGCTGCAGGAGCTGTCATCGTGCTCAGAGTGATGAAAATTATTTATTTACTTAAATAACATTATTTAAATACGAGGGTTCCTGCTTTCTTCATCTCTGTAAAGATGAAGCGTCTTTTTAAAATGAGAAACATCTGATCTGATAATACTCAGAAGGAAACAGCTTTGGATGGACGCTACGCTGACAACCAAAGACGCTGGTATAAACTTCCAGAATGCACTGTGTTAACTTACATAAAGCTACAGCGCAGGGTGGGCCATACATGGATTTTATTGATTATTTTAAATTTGCAACTCCTAAAGAATAAATTGAGATTCTTTTTTTTTTATAAATTTTTTTCTAGTTTAGACATTACAGTCAGGCAGTCTGGTAGACAGCTTAGGGGTCCTATCAGGCAGTGACACAGTGTACCGTAATGCTCCTAATATCCAGTGTCCAAAGTCGTATTTACACATTTAACAGATTTCTGAGCGTATCGTAACATAAATCAGTCATTAAGCACCACAGTGATCACAGATAAGATGCACCATCAGTTTCTGAGAAGATTTAAGGATTTTAAGTGCGCCTTATAGTCCAAAAATCTGGTATTAGTGATTATTTGTAGCCAAAGCGTGGCTTTTGTTAGCCTCGTGAGACCATCCTGATCTCGCAAGCTTTCAAGGTTTCACTCGCAGGTCAGTCTGGCTACTCTCCGTTAAAGAAAATTTGGAGCCGTTCACCAAACGAACGTCCAATCAGCGTTGGCTTTGAGGCGGGTTGAGGTGTGACGCAACGAGAAGCGCGACAGTTCAGTCTAAAGAACATGGCGGCTTCAGCCGATGAAACTAGCGTTAGCGTGCCTATGGAGCAAGTTTTATCAGAATTACAGAGTATTTCTTTGCTGAGCTAACGAGCCTTTACCTGCAGCAGCAAGAGTAGCTTGGCTTGTGGTTGTGTTTTCGTCGTTGCTCTGTTACGAGCGACGACGAATCTGATTGGTTTATTTGGCCCGTCTATCACCAACATAGGCCAATCAGCTGACCAGTATTTTCCCCCCTTCCCAAAATTACTTCAATGGAATGTTTCCAGATGGATATGCGGAGCAAATCTATCTGGCGGAGTCCGGTAAGGCTTTTGTTGCACCGCAGCAGGATCTCCATGAGGAGGTCTGAGCATGTGGCTTCCTGATGGACTGTTGTGTCCAAACCGTTTCCAGGTGATTGGCCCATAGACCACCCAACATCTGGCCTGAAGTTCATCTGCTGTTAGAATCAGTGCAAAGAGACACAAAGACATTAAAAAAGCATCGTCTTGTGTTCAGGCTGCCAAAAACAGCAACGCTTCAAAGACTCTGGAGACACAAAGAGCGATGGTCTCCTCCGCTGAGCGAACGGCCCAAACACAGAGCTGCAGGCTCATCAACATACCACCGGTTTAAAGAACTCTGTCCTGAGGGGCTGCAACCAAGTATGGACACTAATGTGTCATTTATTATAGATCAGCAGATAAATAAAAGCTCAGTCATGTGACCATAACAATAAACCCTAAAAAACGAGCATCTCTGTGTAAAGCCGCTCATCCTGTCCTGATCCTCCAGCGGGTTAAACGCTGCACGGGTCACCAGTCCACACATGCAGCCTTCTGGTGCATCGTGGCGTCCAGGCCAGGTGAAGAAGGTCAATGAGGACGGAGAGCAAACGCTGTGAGAAAACAGAGTCTGAGCAGAAGATGGTAGAAGATCCGGTGAAGCTGAGCTGGAAGCTGTCTCCAGCGCTCACTGGCTGAGTCTGCAGTCCATCACAGGCCGACAGAGACACCCTGAGAGGATCCACGCTGCTCAGGAGGAGGTGGAGGCAGGAGGATGGAGGTGGAGGCAGGAGGAGGTGGAGGCAGGAGGAGAAGGTGGAGGCAGGAGGAGGAGGTGGAGGCAGAGGAGAAGGAGGAGGCAGGAGGAGAAGGTGGAGGAGAAGGTGGAGGCAGGAGGAGGTGGAGGCAGGAGGAGGAGGTGGAGGCAGGAGGAGAAGGTGGAGGCAGGAGGAGAAGGTGCAGGCAGGAGGAGGCAGGAGGAGAAGGTGGAGGCAGGAGGAGAAGGTGGAGGCAGGAGGAGGAGGTGGAGGCAGGAGGAGGAGGTGGAGGCAGGAGGAGAAGGTGGAGGCAGGAGGAGAAGGTGGAGGCAGGAGGAGGAGGTGGAGGCAGGAGGAGAAGGTGGAGGCAGGAGGAGAAGGTGCAGGCAGGAGGAGGCAGGAGGAGAAGGTGGAGGCAGGAGGAGAAGGTGGAGGCAGGAGGAGGAGGTGGAGGCAGGAGGAGAAGGTGGAGGCAGGAGGAGAAGGTGCAGGCAGGAGAAGGTGGAGGCAGGAGGAGAAGGTGGAGGCAGAGGAGAAGGTGGAGGCAGGAGGAGGTGGAGGCAGGAGGAGGTGGAGGCAGGAGGAGAAGGTGGAGGCAGGAGGAGGTGGAGGCAGGAGGAGGTGGAGGCAGGAGGAGAAGGTGGAGGCAGGAGGAGAAGGTGGAGGCAGGAGGAGAAGGTGGAGGCAGGAGGAGGAGGTGGAGGCAGGAGGAGAAGGTGGAGGCAGAGGAGGAGGTGGAGGCAGGAGGAGAAGGTGGAGGCAGGAGGAGGAGGTGGAGGCAGAGGAGGAGGTGGAGGCAGGAGGAGAAGGTGGAGGCAGGAGGAGGTGGAGGCAGGAGGAGGTGGAGGCAGGAGGAGGAGGTGGAGGCAGGAGGAGGTGGAGGCAGAGGAGAAGGTGGAGGCAGGAGGAGAAGGTGGAGGCAGAGGAGAAGGTGGAGGCAGAGGAGAAGGTGGAGGCAGGAGGAGATCGTCCAGGCAGGAGGAGAAGGTGGAGGCAGGAGGAGAAGGTGGAGGCAGGAGGAGAAGGTGGAGGCAGGAGGAGAAGTTGCAGGCAGGAGGAGGAGGTGGAGGCAGGAGGAGAAGGTGGAGGCAGGAGGAGAAGGTGGAGGCAGGAGGAGATCGTCCATGCAGGAGGAGATCGTCCAGGCAGGAGGAGAAGGTGGAGGCAGGAGGAGGAGGTGCAGGCAGAGGAGGAGGTGCAGGCAGGAGGAGAAGGTGGAGGCAGGAGGAGGTGGAGGCAGGAGGAGAAGGTGGAAGCAGGAGGAGAAGGTGGAGGCAGGAGGAGGTGGAGGCAGGAGGAGAAGGTGGAAGCAGGAGGAGGTGGAGGCAGAGGAGAAGGTGGAGGCAGGAGGAGAAGGAGGAGGCAGGAGGAAAAGGTGGAGGCAGGAGGAGAAGGAGGAGGCAGGAGGAGGTGGAGGCAGGAGGAGAAGGTGGAGGCAGGAGGAGGAGGTGGAGGCAGGTGGAGGCAGGAGGAGAAGGAGGAGGCAGGAGGAGCCATGCTGCAGCCTGAAGGGCCTCCATCATGACCTGAAGCCATCAGAGAGCTGAGAACCTGACATGACCAGCAGCTCTGGTCCTGCAGCGTTTTAATTCTGCTTACAGGAATATTACCCATAATGCCTCTGGCCTCACCTGCTTTGGTCCAGGCTGACGTGTGCTGCTGCCTTTCTTGGTCCGCTCAAACCTCTGAAAGCTTGAATGAAAATGATTAAAAACACTCACAGCAGACATTTAATAGTGTTGCAGGTGAGCAGCACTTTTCTAACCTGTTCTCTGGCTCAGGTGTTTTCCCCTCAGGTGTAGCAGAAACAGGTGAGTTAGGCGACATGTTAGCTCAGCTATAATCTCTACAGCAGACACCAAGACTGCTGCTCTCACATCAGGCTTCATCATTCAGGGTTCCTGCTGCCCTGCTTATGACAACGCTGGTTCTCAATGAGAACGTTCCAGGAAGCATCTTAAACCAGAACTCCTGGTTCTATAAATGTAGTTATGGTTTGGTATCAGCCCAGCGGGGGCATCTCTGGGGTCAGCAGGTGTGAAGCCAGAGAAAGCTGGAGGAGGAGGAGGAAACTCATGATGCTTCACACACACTGAGTCGCTGCTCTGCTCTAAATCCACACAGATTTAGACGTTTCTCTGCCGTCCTCTGGGTTCAGGACAGCTTTCTGACGCTTGGCTTCAGAACCCTGCTCCACAGCTCCACAGCTCCACAGCTGCAGGTGATCCAGGCTCTGTGAGCTGGATCTCTGCATGGATGTTCATGTTGCAAAGGAAGCAGACTGGTTGGTTCTTTGCTTTCTTCTCTTTTACAGCCGCCGTTCAGTCGCTCAGAGGTTTACGGTCTCTGTTAATGCTAACAGCTATTAGGCCCCATTTAGATAAAGTCAATGTTTGCTCTGACTTTGCTAATGCTGGGGTGTTGGGGGTCTGCCTGGTGGCGCTCTGCGGGGGATGACAGCGTGTGGCGCTGATGTTTGCAGAGGGGGAGCAGAAAGAAAAGCAAGCAGATAAGATAGAAAGAAGTCTGATCCCAGTTTAAGCCTCCATGCTCCTCTCCTTTAGTCTGTGCTGATATTTCTGATATAAATCAGTCAGCCAGAGATCACCGTCTGCCCATTTCACCTTCTAAGCTGTGGATGTGAAGGACACATGCAGAAAAATGTTTCCTCATTTTCATTAAATGCATCAAAACTAAGAACTGTCGTTGTTTTCAGCCTAAATACAATCAACCAGCAAAACATTCCTGGAGGAAAAGTCGAATAAAGATGTAAAAGTTCCTTTAGTTCCTTCATTTGGTGCTTCAGTCTAAACCACGTCTGTCAGGAACCTTTATGTGTTTTAGTTAATTAACCAATGTGAAAGCTGCTTTACCTGGAAACACCTGATTGATGCGTCTCCAGGAATGTTTAGCTCCAAACATCCATATGTGAGCAGCAGTCACAACTATCAGCCTCTCTGCCTCTGCTTGGAGCTTCTCTGCACCGTCAGGGACAGAACCCGACAGGTTCTGATCCTCTGGTTCTGTGTCATTACAGAACCAGAGGATCAGAACCATCAGAACCTGACAGGTTCTGATCCTCTGGTTCTGTGTGTCGTCGCAGAACCAGAGGATCAGACCAATCAGAACCCGACAGGTTCTGATTGTTCTGATCCTCTGGTTCTGTGTGTCATCACAGACGTTCTCCCCTCTGTTGAATCTGAGCCGCTCCTTCCTTTCCCCCCGGGTTCCTCGGCGCCGTGCCGGGGTCTCTGTGGTGCCGGGGTCTCGGTGGGGTTGGGGTCCGCTCGGTCAGCGGTGCGGCCCGGCGGGTCAGAGGTCAGGGCGGGTGTGCGGCGGTTCATGCACACGTACTGTGAGTGTGTGTGTTGGCATGTGTACGCGAGGTTAGGGTCAGAGAAAGCTCATGCCGGCACAGAGGAGATCGTAATAACACACCAGAACCCCCGCGGGACCCAAACGGGACCCAAACGGGACCCAAACGGGACCCAAACGGGCCGCTCTCACTCTGCTTTTTGCTTCCTGTGTTTCTGTTAATGAGCCGGCAGAAGCAAAGCTGAAACACGGCATGGATTAGAATGAATTACAACGTTCTGGTATGCGCTGCGACGGCCATTCTTCTTGCTTTGGGTTTTCTATATCGGGTCAGAACTTCCACGGCGTTCTCGACCTCCTTCCTGGAGGAGAACCTGGTGCTGCTGTGCTGCTGGGACACCTCTTTGACACTAGATGTGTTTTTGACCAAAGGATGACACGTTGCTCCCTTTGCTGGTCCTGCTGCTGTTCATGGTGCAGAGCACAGAAAGGACCAAAGGTTCTGGTTCTGAACGGCCCGTTAGGTCTGTGTGAGTCCAGGATGGGACGTTGGAGTCCTTCCAGACGGAAATAAACGTAAGACAGCTGTGTGTGTTTGAGCTGCTGGTCAAAAGTCAGGCGAGCACCTTTTCCATATATTCCACTTTCTGTGACACTAATAAGCTTCTATGATGTTTTAGGTAAGATTGTGTAAAACTTAATTAATGAAGATATTGCAGAAGTGACGTTTTCGCTGCGCTAACAGCGGTGGAGGCTCACGCCTCGTTTCCAAGCCGCCGGCTTTCACCTCTCCACAGCTGTCAAGTCTCCTGCTAAGAGCGTGAGACGCACGTTTCTCTCACGCCACGCCTGACATTCCTCAGCCATGCCACAGTCGTTGGCCCAGAGGTCCGCCCTGGTCCGCCCTGGTCCAGTCACAAAATACTAACACACCACTAAGAGCCGAGCTCACCCTCTGACCCGAGGGGAGTAGAGAGTCCAGGTAACCTAACAGTCTATGGACTGTAGGAGGAAGCTGGAGTACCCAGAGAGAACCCAGGCATGCACAGGGAGAACTGAGGGATTTGAACCCAGGACCTTCTTGCTGCAGGGCAACAGTGCTACTGTTTTTAACTTGCTGTATTCGCCATACAGGCCACGCTATGTTTTATAATTCCTGTAGGTCTTAGAATTAAATCATTTAGATCTTAAAAAGGTCTTGATGTGTTTAATTATTCCTACAGAATTCAGTTTATTTCTGCAGAAAAGAGCAAAGTAAAGCCCAGCAGGAATACAACCAAACAGCGAGGGGACGAAAGCTGCGGCAGCTGTCCATGTGGAATCCATACTGGGGGGGGGGGGGGGTGTAAGAGGAGTGTGAGAAATGTGGGGGTGGGGACCATCACAGCCACACTAAAACAAACTTCTACCTTTCTGTCGACCTGCTGCTAGTTCTGCTGGGCACATTAAGAGGCTAAGAGAAACGTCCCTTTATCTCCTGAGATTAGCCCAGAAACCAGATCCCACTGCAACTCAAGCTAATTTGGAGTAAAAAGCATTTAAAAGCACAATTTCTTTAAAGATGCTTAGAGAAGCCGCTGCTGCACTGGAACATCTAGTTAATGTCACATTTCCTAACCTAATGGCCGCTATGTTAGGAGAGGGGCTTCATTATTTTAGGTTATTAAATGTTTACATGGCAGGTGGTCAAAAACGCCTTCAGTGGTTTGGTTTGGTTTTGGTTTAAAAAAATCCCATTTAATATTTCTAGAGAAGTGCTGATCAGAGGTTCTGGTTCTGGTTTTAGCCAAATCTGATTTTTTTTAATGAACTTTTAATGGAAAAAATTATGCATAAATTAAAAGCTTTTACATTTCAACTCATAGTAAAACAAAGCAGAGAGATGCAGAGATTTCTCTCTCTGGGTTGGAGGGAGTGCTGGTCAGAGCAAGTAACACTAATAACAACTTTGTCCACCAGAACGGCTGAGAGGAAAAAGCTCTGATTCTGGGCCAGATTTGTAAAATACTTAAAACAGTCAATCAAATAACTAAGCTATACAGTAGCCTTAAAATGCCTTTTGGTTATTAAAATTGGCAGCAGGGGTGACGTCACACTGTGTGAGTGACAGAGCCAGAGCTCAGCAGTAAAACTGGATTTTACTGCTACTCTAAACCTTACAGACCTTAGAAAATATGGGCTCCGTTCTGGAAGCCTCCTCCTGTTTTAAGACGTCATTGATACTGAAAACGAGAAGCAACGTCCGCTCGATGCAATCTGACGTTCTCTACGCTGCATTCACTGACAGGAAAGGAAATGGGATTTTTAGAAGATCCTGGGGGTTTTGTTCTTTGCTGCTTGTTCATCACAGAGGTTCCCAGTTTCTCTCTGACTTTTCTCAGTAAATCTGTTTCAGAAGGTGAGTCTCAGGCCCATTCAGCTGTAACTCTGACTTCCACACATTCCTTCAATGCAAAATAATAAATAGTTTCTAATGAGGTGAAACACGAAGCCAAGAGTTCCCGTCTGAGCTACCGACACTCTGGTACACTTCAGGACTTTGGTTTCAGCCAGAGAGGACGCTCCCTCGCAGTTGATTGTTGTTGATGAACTGAAAAGCAACAGAGGAGGGCATGACGGACATTTCTTGCATTTTTCCCAAAGCGAGAAGCCAAACATTGACCAGATCTGTGTCAGATTCTGAAAACAGATACCGGTTCCAGCTACAGTGAGAGCGGGGAGTTAATCCCTGGCCGTGCTAACGTCTAGTTGAAAGCCCAGCAGACCAGTAAGCTGCATTAATCATTCGCCACTACATGACCCTTCACACGGGCCAGTTCAGTGTACTTATTATCCAGAGGTAATCCCTGCGTTGTGCTGGCACCATCAACACGTCGGGACACAACAGGCCTATTCTTTGCATGCAATTAACGAAGGTACTTACCAGGCTTATGCTCGCTGGGTTTAACTGTTGTGTTGTCGGAGCTTCAGAGGAGGTCGGAGGATCTGGTGGAAAAAAGGGGAGCGTGGGGGAAGAGAGCCTCCAAAGCAAAGATTTCAGGTTTTAGGTGTGGAGTTTGACTCAGAGTGTAGAAACTGGTTTCTATTCAGACTGCTCCAGATGTTTCTGAGTGTTTTTAGGCCGCTGTGGCTCGTATAGGGACGACCCGTTATCTCTGGGACACAGAACCTGTCTTCTTCCTGAACAACTGTTGGACCTTCCTGTGCCTTTTATCCTTGCACAAAAAGGTTTTAACAGATCAACGTGGAACCTTCATACATCTGGAACTTAGAGCCAAAGATGAAGCAGTGGAGGCCCATCATCATCTCCCTGATATCCTGATTTCTTTAGAGTTTATTATGTCATTCAAGGAAGCAGAGCGTTTGAGGCGTTGCCTTAAGATTTGACCACTGGTGGGTCTCCAAAGTAGAAACTTAGCCAACCCTGACATTACCGTCTGAGCTTTATCAAATAGTTTGAAGGGATTAGAATTGTATGCAAACCTCTTAATCTCAGGAATGCATTAAAATCTATTTAAAGCATTTAGTAAATAAAACGGTTTTCTAATCCTACCTCACCTGAAACTGGAAATGTTTCATCTACCATATTTTTCCAACTATAAGTAGGTACGGGAATATAAGTTGTATCAGTCACAAAATGCGTCATAAAGAGAAAAAAACATATATAAATCACATCGGATCATAACTCGCACCTATTTCTGAATGTATTTCACACAGATCTAAATTAAAAGATATTTAATCTGGTAAACCAATTTAATAAATTCCACAGCATCCTTAGATCCTGGTGTTCTGGATGAGCGTGACAGAAAATGTCCTGGGAAGGGTTTCCATGAAAACACGTAACTGAGCGGATCTGTGGTGCTGAGCTGTGCACATGCATGGGAGCCTGCGTGTTTGTGATGGTGGGAAAACCACGGGGCTTCCAGACTCAAAGACTGGACATCAGTGGCGCGTGTGTTTCTGAATACTCTGTGGATTATTTCAATGTTTTCCAGCTCCTGCCCTAAATGTACTGCATTCATTTAAGAGCATCAGTGTAGAAGCATGACTGAATTTAGCAGATGAATCTTTAAAACTTTTAAATGTGCAGAAATCAGCTTTCAGCCCTGGATGAGTTTCCGGTTCTGATTACAGGGGCGGGCTCGGACTGGACCAGAACTTCACGGTCCGGTGTCAGAGCAGCTTCACAGCGACCAACGATGTTTCTCTTTATGTTTGTGCATAATTTAGCAGACAAGCAGTGACTCTCCAGGCGGCATTAAGGGTATAAATGTTTCTCTGTAGCTGCTGTGGTCGATGAGGAGAAGAAGTCACCAACAGAAAACTGTGAGGAAATACACTTTGCAAAAGTATTCACCCCCCTGGGCTTTTTAGCTGTCTTGTTGACTTTTAACCTGTAATTTGAACGTGTTTAAATCAAAGTTTTATGTGATGGATCTGCACAGAATAGTCTTATTTGGTGAGGGGAGATAATTGATGTCCTCCAGCAGCAGGGACTGGGAAACGGGTCTGATGGATGGTGCTGAATACAGGATGTTCTGGAGCAGGAATGCAGTTCTGGTCCGCTCCTCTGTGCAGAAGTTTAGCAAAATCAGAGGGTTTTTGATCATAAAGAGCCTTTTAGGTCATACCTAAGCATCTTAATCTGATTTCAGTGCGGGCTTTGACTAGGCCCCTCACAAAGCCTCGGTGAACTTGCAGGTTTGCTTCGGATCTCTGTTGCAGAACCTGGGGTCCGGAACCGACGGTCGGACGGTTCTACTAGAGAGCAGCTGTCATGGCTCCATTAATTATGGCAAGCCATCTTGTATATAAATTGAACCAAACTGAATTGAACATTTCAGTTTTTTAGTATTTTTTGATGCATGATTTTGTTTTTTATTATAATTGTACAGCTGCTGAAAATGGAAATGCAGGTTGTTTGTGCCGCCTCATGGAGGCTTTAATGCTGTAGCTTCTATTTTATATTAACACACACACACACACACACACACACACACACACACACACACACACACACACACACACAGGAGAATAAGACAGTGACCAGAGCTGAACAAATGGACTTAGTCACGGCTGAAGATTGGTGTGGAATGTGGTGGTGGGGGGGCACACGTGTGTGTGCGTTGCGTTGTGTGCGTTGTGTTGTGTGTGTGTGTGTGTGTGTGTGTGTGTGTGTGTGTGTGTGTGTGTGTGTGTGTGTGTGTGTGTGTGTGTGTGTGTGTGTGTGTTGTGTGTGCATGCCTGGAATGCTTGACTCCCCACCCAGTGATCCAGAAAACACAGGTGGAGGAGGTGGAGAAAATGTGATGGAGAGGAGGAGGAAGTACAGGAGGAAGGATCGAGGATCGGCTCACAGGTTGAGACGGAGGAGTCGTTTTTCTTTGTGTCGGGGGGGGTGACTCCCCTCACAGCGTGAAGTAGTTAAAGAGTAGATATGGTTAAAATAACAAAGGGAGCAGCTAATTAAAGGTATCTGAGCTGTTTGTGTGCAGCTGCAGGTATGAATATTTGCATGAAATAGTGAGACGCGCCTATAATGTAACATGGAGGTCGCTAAAAGCATATTTCTGTTAAACTGAGTCAAAGAGCTTAAAAAGATTCACCCTGCAGCAGCTCAGCCAACCAAACCGTTCCTCCTCTGTTATCAGCTGATTAAATTCTGCCAGTCCAGAGAATAACTCGTCCTGTAACTTCTGCAGAGATTACCTGCAGCGCATCCATGCAGGTTGATGCTGCAGGGGAAACCTGCACATTCAGCATTTAGTCCCATAGGTGGATAATTATCAACCCAACCAGCAGTGATGGAGACACGTCACGCTGATGTTTAACATTAAGAGCTGATGCTTTTGTCAGGTTTCCATTTATTCATGAATAAAGCAACTTAATGGTATTTAGAAAATAGGAAGAAACCTTTTTAGATGTGAGATTCAGGATTTATTAGTTATCTTGTCTAGGATGTTAAGTTTGCTGTAAAGCTTCTCTGATGGCAATTTGCAACAAAAGTAACACAGCTTGAAACAGTCAGTCAGTTTAGACTTTAAAATCCAAAAGTTAACGATTTTAAATGTGGTTGAGATAAAGATGCTGGGTGGTAAATCCTCAGAGACGTTCAACTGCAGATCTGAGCTCATGTAAAAACTTAATAAGACGATAAATGGGAATGTGGCTCGTTAGAGTAAAATGGATCAACATGTGGTTAATTTATATGGATGTAAAAATGCTGGATGAGCGTTCTGCAGCTCAATGCTAACTGAGACGTCACTCAGTTAGCTTTCCTCAGCGAGGCGGTTAAAGTTTGAAGCTTGGTGAAGAAGACCAGGGACGTCCTGTTCAGCTCTGTCTGACCACAGCGTGCCGCCACAGAGGATGAGTGGTTGTTCTAATAAATCAGGGAACGATGCAACAATCTAACAGCAGATGTCTCATTTCACTGCCTTTTATTATGCATACAGTTCAGTTTTCATTTCACCCAGAAAGAAGAAAGCAGCAGTAGCGCTGCACAATATATCGTCATCACAACGTCATGTGAGCAGAATTCATGTAGCAAAGGGCTGATGGGAGCTTTCAGCTGCTGGCTGATATGTCCCCAGCATTATGCATGTGCATTTATCATGCTAATGTAATATTTAGCCAGTGGGACAGACGCTCAGAGCAGCAGATGCTCACAGCGGACACTAATTACATCGGACTAAATGCTGAAGGTCACAGAGTGATGGAAGCAGGGGTGCGTAAGCGAGGACAGAGGGAAACACGGCGATATCACAGCTGATACCACCGTCTTCACCAGGGCAGCATTTTCCAGCATGGTGCAGCTCAGAGATGATTGGCTGCAGAAATCTGATCTGGTCTCTTCATAAACTCCTTTCATGTTAAACAAACCTCGCTTAGTGAAGCGGTGACGCCCTAAAAGCGGCGGGGGCCAAAGTGGGCCTGGGGGCCATTTGGGGCTCAGGACTGATCTACAACAAATTTATCAATTAAAATACGGAAAGCTTTATTGTTGAGCAGCTTAAAGAAAGTTTCAGTTCTAAAATGTTCCTTTTTTGACCCCACCCCCCCCCCCCCCCCCCCCCCCCCCCCCCCCCCCCGCCTTAAAGGCTCCCTGAAAACCAGCTGTGATGATTGGACGGTTCTCTGACCTGTCGCCGCCCCCTCACAGGTTGTCAGCAAATATTCTCCTCCTTATCAGCGCCGGTGGTGTGTGAGAGTTAAAGAGTAACAGTGTCTGCCTTCAGAGCGCTGATTAATGTGGGCTGAGGACGCGGCTCTGTTCTCTGCAGCCAGATGCAGCCAGACGCAGGCAGACGCAGGCAGACGCAGGCGGATGCATGCAGATGCAGGCAGATGCAGGCAGACGCAGGCAGACGCAGGCAGACGCATGCGGACGCAGGCAGACGCATGCGGACGCAGGCAGACGCATGCAGACGCAGGCGGATGCAGGCAGACGCATGCAGATGCAGGCAGATGCAGGCAGACGCATGCAGATGCAGGCAGACGCATGCAGACGCAGGCAGACGCATGCAGACGCAGGCAGACGCATGCAGACGCAGGCGGATGCAGGCAGACGCAGGCGGATGCATGCAGATGCAGGCAGACGCAGGCGGATGCAGGCAGACGCAGGCGGATGCAGGCAGATGCAGGCAGACGCAGGCAGATGCAGGCAGATGCATGCAGACGCAGGCAGATGCAGCCATATGCAGGCAGATGCAGGCAGACGCAGGCAGACGCAGCCAGATGCAGGCAGATGCAGGCAGACGCAGGCAGATGCAGGCAGACGCAGGCAGACGCAGGCAGATGCAGCCATATGCATGCAGACGCAGGCAGACGCAGCCAGATGCAGCCAGATGCAGCCAGATGCAGGCAGACGCATGCAGACGCAGGCAGACGCAGGCAGATGCAGGCAGACGCAGGCAGACGCAGGCAGATGCATGCAGATGCATGCAGACGCAGGCAGACGCAGGCAGATGCAGCCATATGCATGCAGACGCAGGCAGACGCAGGCAGACGCAGCCAGATGCAGCCAGATGCAGGCGCTCCAGCTGCTCCAGTCGCTGCGCTGTGGCTGTAAGGGTCAAACATCCCAGCCTGGTTCTGCTCGGGCTCTTCCTGCCTGGTTCAGCGGGTTCTTGCTAAGCTGCCTCCACAGCTGGTGACTGTAACCTGACAGTGACTGAATAACCAATCTCACCCGCCTCTCAGATTTCCACAACACCTGCCACGGCGGCTCAGTGGGACAGCAGCAGGCAGAGCCGCCTGTTTGTTGGCCAGGCTGCAGAAAATGCTGCTCTATGGGTTTGTTTACTGAACTAAAGTTCAGCTTTACAGCTTTTAGCAGAAACCCAGAACTGCGTCTGTATCAGAACCATACAGGCAATCATTATTAATCCATTTCTGCATCGTCCTCCCTGGTTTTCTACAGCAGCTATTTAAATGCAAACATTTATTTTCTAATATTAATCCTTCATAGCTTCTATAGTAGTTTATGTCTAACTTGGGCTGTAATGAGGGGAACATGCTGTAGTGTCCAACATTATGCAGCCGGTTTAAATCCATCAGCTCTCCTAATCTCTCCATAATCCATAATCACATTTATCAGAGAACGGTGTAGAAGGAATGATGGTTCTTTCTCAGAAACTTAGCAGTGGCTTTATTGTCTCTGTGAGCCGCTGAGGTCCGTGTTCTGGCCGGTCCGGACCAGAACCGTTGTACTACCTTCCTGTGCTGCTCTGCTTTTCGTGGTTTAGCCTGATGAACGGCGGGATTGAAGGACGCTCTGGCTGCTCCTCACCGCTGTCTTTGGCTCTTTGTCTGATGAAATCACCTGTTCAGGTATCCTGATGCGTTCCTGTTGAGCCGTGGGAACGGCACCTTTCCTCTTCTTCTCTGGTTTGGGTGTTTCTGAACCTCTTCATGCCTGAAGAAGTCGCTGCTGCTGAGTTTTCTCTTATTCCAGGAAACTCAGAGGAACCGTTCTGTCTCACTTTCCAAGCAATTTGCTTCATAGGGCCTTCTTTCACGTAGGCACTTTGTTCTCCTCCTGAGCGGCGCTGAAAAAGGTCCCTGGGGGAGGGGGGGATGTGGGGGGAAGGGGGGGGGGGCTGCACAGAGTGCCAGCAGCCTTAAACGTGCCGCCTGCTTCCTGCCTTGGAAAACAGTCCCTCCAGCTTGACGTCTGGCTGCGGATCAGAGCAACGGCTCCCTGGTGTAACCTGGTCCTCTGCCTCCATGCTCTGAATGATGGATGCACACAGAACCGCTGACCTTTGACCCCGTTTGAGCCCCACTTCTCCTGTTAATGTGTCTAGCTGTCTCCTTTTATCGGTTCGTTCCTAATTAAATGTAGGAGGACCTTCGCTTAGTGACTGGTCCACATGCAGAACCCGGCACCGTGCAATACTCCATATTTATAAAACAGAAGGAAAATTATACACGATAGATAAAAGTCTACAAGGGAGGCATGAATTTGGCCCATAAATGACTGCAGCTGTTCTGAAGAAACCATGGGTCAGATGGCCTAGTCAAAGTCCAGGCCTGGAGTCAGCTGAGAATCTGTGGCAAGACTCGAAAAGAGATGTTTCCAGATGTTCTTCATCCAGTCTGACTGAAGCTGGAGGAGCCAGAACCCAGCAGAACCCAGCAGAACCCAGCAGACCTGCAGCTGGACCTGCAGCCAGAGGAGGTTCTGCAGAGACTCTGAGGGAATATATTTAAATACTTCATTTTCCTTCCACTTCACAAATACGCCTCACTTTGCCTTTGTCACATAAATAAAGTTTGTATTATGACCAGATCTGGAAAAGTTTAAGTGGTGTGAAAACTTTAGCAAACATGTCTGCATGCATCAGAGCAGAGAAGAAGTTTCTAAGCGGAGGTAAAGTGGTTCTGTGACTGAAACATGTCTGACCCTCATTCATTAACAACAAACACTAAACAGTTTTATTTAAACCCAACATTCCCGTTTAGATTAAAGCGTTTCTCACTAAATTCTCCCTTTATTTACATCCATGTTAATAATTTAAGAGGCTTTATCAGCTTTACGTCAGCCATGGTGGGTCTGCTGCAGCTCCGTCAGTTCTTCCAGGTTTAAACGGTTTAAGTTGGTGGATCGTTAAAAACTGAAGGTGTTCAGTTTAAACCTCAGAAAACACTCAATGCTGCTGTTTCTCTGAAGTTGACCTGAGACACTTTGGAGAAAAACGTCTCCTCTTTGAATGGGAGCAACTTGTTTGGTGAGTTTCTTGGTGGCAGCAGCAGCTTTGTTCTTGTTCTGCGCTGCCGAGGCTTTTTTCTTCAGGGAGCAGCAGACAGGTGCAGCTCAGAGAAGAAAAGAGGCTTCAAACAATCAAAGTGCCAATTAAAGCTGCTGCAGTGGAGAGGAGAGAGGACATTCTTTCTCTGAAAGAGCTGGGACTACTCATCCTAATGCAATGCAGTAAAAAAGGTTTGCATGCATGCAGAATGTTCTGAGAACCCAGCAGGGATCGGGTTACAGAACCGACCACTCAGCAGATTCCTCCGTCTTTCTGGCCGCTGCGTATTTTTCTTCTCTGCGTGTGTGTGGTACCGGCCCTGAACGTCAGAACAGGAAGGCGTCGCTGGTCCATGGCAGCGAGGATCCACCTGAGGAGGTCCACCTGAGAAGGTCCACCTGAGGAGGTCCACCTGAGGAGGTCCACCTGAGGAGATCCACCTGAGGAGGTCCACCTGAGGAGGTCCACCTGAGGAGGTCCACCTGAGAAGGTCCACCTGAGAAGGTCCACCTGAGGAGGTCCACCTGAGGAGGTCCACCTGAGGAGATCCACCTGAGGAGGTCCACCTGAGAAGATCCACCTGAGAAGGTCCACCTGAGAAGATCCACCTGAGGAGATCCACCTGAGGAGGTCCACCTGAGAAGATCCACCTGAGAAGGTCCACCTGAGGAGGTCCACCTGAGGAGGTCCACCTGAGGAGATCCACCTGAGGAGGTCCACCTGAGAAGATCCACCTGAGGAGGTCCACCTGAGGAGATCCACCTGAGGAGATCCACCTGAGAAGGTCCACCTGAGGAGGTCTACCTGAGGAGATCCACCTGAGGAGGTCGACCTTAGGAGATCCACCTGAGAAGGTCCACCTGAGGAGGTCCACCTGAGGAGGTCCACCTGAGGAGGTCCACCTGAGGAGGTCCACCTGAGAAGATCCACCTGAGGAGGTCCACCTGAGGAGATCCACCTGAGGAGATCCACCTGAGGAGATCCACCTGAGGAGATCCACCTGAGGAGGTCCACCTGAGGAGATCCACCTGAGGAGGCCAACGCTGCGCCCTGTTGCCTCGGCTCCAGGAGGAGCTTTCTAACGGGTCGGTTCTGTGGAGGAACCCAGCTGCAGCTCACAGGCAGTTTGACTGACAACAGGATAAAGAACTTTCAGCACTACTGGACTTATTATCCTGCAGACATTCGGCTTTTAACAGAGTCCAGATGTTGTTAAAATGCTTTGAAAATGTAAAAAGCTCCTCGTTTCACCGGTTGGTGTGAAGAGCGGCGGAGACGCACCTATGGCTGCCCCGTCCCGCTGTTAGCATCTCTCCATCAAACGCATTCCTCGGCTCTCCAGTCTGGCCTTCCTGCCAACAGCAACACGGTGCCGGGCTCAGCAGAACCGGCCCAGTCACACAGCCGAGGAACATTAAGAGCTTTAAGCAACTTAACTGTCAGTCCAAGACACAGAGGGCAGTCCTGACTCTCACAAGGTGCCAGAAACACAGCAGCACTAAACAAGCAGCTAGTTTCATTGATTCCAGGAAGGTTAAAGGAGCCTAGAACGTCTCAGGAGATGAAAAGCCTGAGGAGGACCTGAGGAGGAGGAGTTCTCAGGTTCTTTGGGTTCTCTCTGCTTCTTGGAGACTTCTAATCAATAAATCCTGGATAGACCAGCAGATTTTTATCTGGAGAAATAAAAGCAGAATGCTCCAAAAAAAACTTGATTCATCATTCGATCTGGAGCTGGAGCAGACTGTAGGGGAGAGAACCCAAGCAGTAAAGCTGCTTTAGTTTGGCCTCACATCATCGGTCCATGTGGAGTTAACCTCTGAGCAGAATCCCAGAATAAATGTTAAACGGTTGCTTTAGATGCTTCACAGAGGCTTTGGGAGCTGCTGCCTGCAACCTTTACTAGCATCCCTGCTCCATGCAGCTGAAAGAAGAGGTTGAATTACCTCTTCAGCATCTCTACAAGTACGCTGGAGGCCTGGTAATGAGCCATTCATCTGATTCAGGTATGCTGCAACCAGGCACTGCAGTTAGAGACCATCAGTCAAAAGAAACCTTAGTTACCCAGAAACAAGGGAAATATGCAGCCATGCACAAACAGCTGCATTATAGAAAGTGTCAGCAGGAAGTTTGTCAGCGCCTAGAATGACCTGCAGTCATCGGTTCTGGTTCAGATGTTTGCATACAGCCTGCAGTTAGACAAAAACAGCCTCCATGCAGTTTGGAAGCCCTGCATGAAGTACACAACAGAATGAAGTGCAGCTGTCCGTGTTTTCTGATGGGCCGTTTACCTGGAGACGGCTTAGAGCATGAAGGTCCGCCTCACAGTCTGCTCAGAACCGCCTCACAGACACAGACTGAGTCCTGCAGCTTTATGGCTTTAAATTAGAACGTCTGCAGCATTAATGTTCAGGAGCTAAACGTGGGCTTCACACCTTCTACCATCAACAGCAGTTCAGCTTAGATGGAATAAAGCATGAGAAAGGTCAAAAGCACCAGAACAAACCTCAGAGCATGAATCCACTTCTGCTGTGCAGCAGCAAGACGCATGAAAGCATTCCAGAGGAGGTTTATCCGCCTGTCAGACATTTGACTGCAGTGGTGACTCCAGGAGTTTGGAGACTGTGAGGAAGCAGCATCCTCCATGGAGGCTCCAAAGAGATGGCTCAGTTGTCTGTGAACTGATGATGATGGACAATCTAACGTTCTCAGTCTGATATTCAACACCTGAAGATGAGACTATCTAGTTTGAGTGGTTTCTGTTCATCACATTAGGATAAGCGGAAGACAACGGACGGACGGACATTTGCAAACCAGCTTTAGAAGAGCAGGAGAGATTGAATGTTAACACAGGAATTAACTTCATCCTCTTTACTAAGTTGCAAGCTGAAGAGCATCTTCAAACATCAGCTGCAGGTTCAAGGAGAACCTCAGGCTCAGGTTCTCCTCCAGGACGGTCCTTGATTTAACAGGAAGCCGATGAAGGGAAGCTAAAATTGGAGACATATGATCCCTCTTGTTGATTTTCATCAGAACTCTTGCTGCAGCATTTTGGATCAGCTGAAGACTTCTAACTGCATTTTGTGGACTTCCTGATAGTAAAGAATTACAATAGTCCAGCCTTGAAGTAACAAATGCATGGACCAGTTTTTCAGCATCACTCCTGGACAGAATGTTTCTAATTTTGGCGATATTCCTGAGGTGAAAAAAGGAAACTCTGGAAACCTGTTTAATATGGGATTTAAATGACATGTCTTGGTCAAAAATAACACCAAGATTTTTTACTTTATTACCAGAGGCCAAGTTAATGCCATCCAGATTAAGTGATTGATTAAGAACTTTATTTTTTGAAGACTCTGGCCCAAAGATTACAACTTCTGTCTTGTCAAAATTTAAATGCAGGAAATTTAAAGTCATCCAGCTTTTGATGTCATCAAGACATGACTGCAGTCGAAGTAACTGATTGGATTCATCAGGATTTATGGATAAATATAGCTGAGTATCATCAGCATAACAGTGGAAATTAATCCCATGCTGTCTGATAATTTTGCCTATCGGAAGCATATATATAGTAAAGAGAATTGGTCCAAGGACTGAACCCTGTGGTACTCCACAGGTGACCCTAGAGTTTGAGGAAGATTTATTATTAACATGAACAAACTGGAATCTGTCTGACAGATAAGATTTAAACCAGCCTAATGCTTTCCCCTTAATCCCTACAGTATGCTCAAGTCTTTGTAGGAGAATATTGTGATCAACTGTATCAAATGCAGCACTGAGATCTAACAGGACAAGTACAGACACAAGTCCATTATCTGAGGCCATGAGAATATCATTGGTGACCTTCACCAGAGCTGCTTCAGTGCTATGATGGAGGGAGAAGCTGGAGATGCTTTAGATCTGTGTGAAGGAGTATTTCCCCAGCGTGTCCTCTGCCTGATAATCCTCCATCAGCCTCATTGTTAGCTAATGTCATGCTGGTCGGGTCATGAACCTGTGGGATGGGACCTGCCGTGGGGATTTTCCTACAGTCGCCTTTTGTTTCTGTGTTTACAGGACGTTCTTTGCAGCTTAATGACCTCTGAGTGTTTTCCTGCTTTGTTGGCAGGTATTTCACGCTAAGATGCAGTAGAAGGTCAGACTGTAGAGCAGCAGGTATTAAACTGCAGTAACTCCTACAGGCCTGCTTCCTCCCGTTGGCCCATCTCTCCACCAACTCCCTCATGCCTTTCATTTCCTTCATGTGTAATCTTTTACCTCTCCTCCTTTTATCCTCCCCCTCATCACTTTTTGTTCTCTCCATCACCCCCCCCCCCCCCCCTGTTTTTCCAGTGTGCTGTTTCAGTAGTCTGGCTACTGAGCGGTCAAGGTCACGCTTGATTTTATGTCTCAGCTCGTCCTCTCCATCCATAATAAAACCAACTCCTCAGGTTTCCTCCAACTGGAAGCTGTCTTGGTCTTTCTTTGAAAAACAATCAGTAACTTATTAAAGTTACAGTAAATCCTCCGTTTGCCAACAGACCAAACTGTTGTAGTTCTTGGTTTTCTCTGGAGGGGTTTGTTGACTTAATGTTGGAACAAAAACCAACGGTAGAAATCCTGACCCTCTGTTCTCCTTCTCGCTGTAAACCATGATTTTTGTCTTTCAGAGGATCATAATAGGAGATTATTAGTTCCTGCAGCAAAGCTTTTAAAAGCAGCTGATGTTGGGAGAAACTTTTAGTTAAATTGCATCTTAACTGGGACTCGGACCAGACCCCTACCTGTCCAGTTAAAACCCAAAACTATAAAAAAAAATACATGTCAGCAATTTTAAAATGTGTTTCTTAGTATTTGAAATTCATTCCAGTTGTGAACAATGCTTGTATCCATTCCTTCATCTATATATATTTATTTATTATGCTAGTAGGAGACAAAGTACCAGTTTTAGTGATTTTCCACTGCATAGTCTAATGTGGTCAATGTAAAGTAAATAAAAATAAATATCAAAGGTCTGAAAATGTGATTTGTTAAAATCAGGGTTTATCAGGAGGAGTTTTCCTCCCCACTGTCGCTTCATGCATGCTCGGTATGAGGGATTGCTGCAAAGCGACTCAACGACAGCAACTGTTCATCCAGGAGGAGAGAATGCTGCAGGTCAGCTGTAGCACGTCAGAGTAGTTGTGGGTTTGAGTCCAGCTTCGTCCTGCCTCTGGTCCTGGTGCCTTTGGGCAAGGCTCTTACTCCCAGCTGCCTCCAGATGTGGGTGTGGGGGTGTGATTGTGGGTGAAGGTGGCTCCAGTCAGACCTGACGGCGGTCGCTGTGACTGGAAACGCTGCATCAGTTCATTTAAGCCAAAGTAAGAATCTATGGCGTCCTAAAGGGATCCTCAGAGTAGAACGTCTTCATCCTTAAACCTCAGCAGCAGACTAACTATTTGGGACATTTTACACATGAATTCATAGGTATCTGGAATAAATACGTGTTTTTTATGCAGTCCTGTGTGTCCGTCTCTTCTTCTCTGCCTCAGGTCCTCCCAGGGTGTCCGGCAGGGCGAGCCACCGTCAGAGCGTCCGTCTGGGCCGCACCGCCAGGCTGCCCTGCCCCGTGGAAGGAGACCCGCCGCCCCTCATCATGTGGACCAAAGGCGGCCGGAACATCCACAGCGGCTGGACCCGGTTCCGGGTGGTGCAGCGCGGCCTGCGCATTAAGGAGGTGGAGACGGACGACGCAGGCAGCTACGTCTGCAAGGCCACAAACGGCTTTGGCAGCGTCAACGTCAACTTCACGCTGATCGTCATCGGTAAGCTTCCTGAAAACACGATCCAGGTTTGGAGCAGCAGGTTGGACTCTTTTGGTTCTGGGTGAATGTTGGACCTCTTTTCTGGTACCTTAATACCGGTTGGGTTTCCTGACACAGTCCGCAGCTTTGGACCAGTCCAGAACCTTTTATCCAGTCCAGAACCTTTTATCCAGTCCAGAACCTTTTATCCAGTCCAGAACCAGTCTGGAGGTCCAGTTTGAACCATCTAGCTGCTGGTTTTATGTGCAGATAAAGAGTTTAGAGGTGGGTCAGAACCCTGGCAGTGATGATGCTCAGCGCCCGGTACCGTGCCGCCATGCTGCCTCTCCCTGAGGACAGCAGCCGGTGTGAGTCCAGCCTGAAGGTGGCGCTGCTCAGCTGGCTGCAGGGTGTGTGAATAATGGCCGTTGTTACAGAGCTCTGGTTTGTGCCTCGGCCTCGGCGCCGTGCCAGAGCGAGCGTCACGCCTGATGGAAACGTCTTCTGGTTCTGAGCTTCTGGCTGCTGCATCGTCCGTCTGGACCCACGCAGTCTCATCTGAGTTCTTTAAGGTTGTGATGTGGCGGCGCCGGGCCGGGACCCTGTCAACAGCTCCTGCACAGGTGTGTTTCCCTCTGTCCCGCCTTAAATAGCCCTGGTCCATGTAAACAACATACCTGCAGAAGGACATTGTGTCAGTGGACTGTAGCGCACCCCCGCCCCAGCGTCTGGATGTTTGTGGCGTGTGTGTGTGTCCGGTTTCAGGCAGAGTGGATGCCAGCGGAGAGATTAGAGCTGCAAAGCGTCACAATCAGACCAAAGCATCCCCCCCCCCACGCTTCAAACGCCGCGGCAGTGAAACGATGCAGCAGACAAACAGCCGTCGCTCTCTGAAAGTCTGCAGGGCGGAGCGCTTCTCTTGGTTTCTGTTGTCTCAGATAAAAGCAGAATGAACGGTTCAGATTTAAAGCAGAATGAACGGTTCAGATTTAAAGCAGAATGAACAGTTCAGATTTAAAAGCAGAATTATCGGTTCAGATTTAAAGCAGAATGAACAGTTCAGATTTAAAAGCAGAATGAACGGTTCAGATTTAAAGCAGAATGAACGGTTCAGATTTAAAGCAGAATGAACAGTTCAGATTTAAAAGCAGAATTATCGGTTCAGATTTAAAAGCAGAATGAACGGTTTAGATTTAAAGCAGAATGAACGGTTCAGATTTAAAGCAGAATGAACGGTTCAGATTTAAAGCAGAATGAACGGTTCAGATTTAAAGCAGAATGAACGGTTCAGATTTAAAAGCAGAATGAACGGTTCAGATTTAAAGCAGAATGAACGGTTCAGATTTAAAAGCAGAATGAACGGTTTAGATTTAAAAGCAGAATGAACGGATCAGATTTAAAGCAGAATGAACGGTTCAGATTTAAAAGCAGAATTATCGGTTCAGATTTAAAAGCAGAATGAACGGTTTAGATTTAAAAGCAGAATTATCGGTTCAGATTTAAAGCAGAATGAACGGATCAGATTTAAAGCAGAATGAACGGTTCAGATTTAAAAGCAGAATGAACGGTTCAGATTTAAAAGCAGAATTATCGGTTCAGATTTAAAGCAGAATGAACGGATCAGATTTAAAGCAGAATGAACGGTTCAGATTTAAAAGCAGAATGAACGGTTCAGATTTAAAAGCAGAATGAACGGTTCAGATTTAAAAGCAGAATGAACAGTTCAGATTTAAAAGCAGAATTATCGGTTCAGATTTAAAGCAGAATGAACGGATCAGATTTAAAGCAGAATGAACGGTTCAGATTTAAAAGCAGAATGAACGGTTCAGATTTAAAAGCAGAATGAACGGTTCACATTTAAAAGCAGAATGAACGGTTCACATTTAAAAGCAGAATGAACGGTTCAGATTTAAAGCAGAATTAACGGTTCAGATTTAAAAGCAGAATGAACGGTTCAGATTTAAAGCAGAATGAACGGTTCAGATTTAAAGCAGAATGAACGGTTCAGATTTAAAAGCAGAATTATCGGTTTAGATTTAAAGCAGAATGAACGGTTCAGATCAGATTTAAAAGCAGAATGAACGGTTCAGATTTAAAAGCAGAATTATCGGTTCAGATTTAAAAGCAGAATGAACGGTTCAGATTTAAAGCAGAATGAACGGTTCAGATTTAAAAGCAGAATGAACAGTTCAGATTTAAAGCAGAATGAACGGTTCAGATTTAAAGCAGAATGAACGGTTCAGATTTAAAAGCAGAATGAACGGTTTAGATTTAAAAGCAGAATGAACGGATCAGATTTAAAGCAGAATGAACGGTTCAGATTTAAAAGCAGAATTATCGGTTCAGATTTAAAAGCAGAATGAACGGTTTAGATTTAAAAGCAGAATTATCGGTTCAGATTTAAAGCAGAATGAACGGATCAGATTTAAAGCAGAATGAACGGTTCAGATTTAAAAGCAGAATGAACGGTTCAGATTTAAAAGCAGAATTATCGGTTCAGATTTAAAGCAGAATGAACGGATCAGATTTAAAGCAGAATGAACGGTTCAGATTTAAAAGCAGAATGAACGGTTCAGATTTAAAAGCAGAATGAACGGTTCAGATTTAAAAGCAGAATGAACGGTTCACATTTAAAAGCAGAATGAACGGTTCAGATTTAAAGCAGAATTAACGGTTCAGATTTAAAAGCAGAATGAACGGTTCAGATTTAAAGCAGAATGAACGGTTCAGATTTAAAGCAGAATGAACGGTTCAGATTTAAAAGCAGAATTATCGGTTTAGATTTAAAGCAGAATGAACGGTTCAGATTTAAAAGCAGAATGAACGGTTCAGATTTAAAAGCAGAATTATCGGTTCAGATTTAAAGCAGAATTAACGGTTCAGATTTAAAAGCAGAATGAACGGTTCAGATTTAAAGCAGAATGAACGGTTCAGATTTAAAGCAGAATGAACGGTTCACATTTAAAGCAGAATGAACGGATCAGATTTAAAGCAGAATGAACGGTTCAGATTTAAAAGCAGAATGAACGGTTCAGATTTAAAAGCAGAATGAACGGTTCAGATTTAAAGCAGAATTAACGGTTCAGATTTAAAAGCAGAATGAACGGTTCAGATTTAAAGCAGAATGAACGGTTCAGATTTAAAGCAGAATGAACGGTTCAGATTTAAAAGCAGAATGAACGGTTCAGATTTAAAAGCAGAATTATCGGTTTAGATTTAAAGCAGAATGAACGGTTCAGATTTAAAGCAGAATGAACGGTTCAGATTTAAAAGCAGAATTATCGGTTCAGATTTAAAAGCAGAATGAACGGTTTAGATTTAAAAGCAGAATTATCGGTTCAGATTTAAAGCAGAATGAACGGATCAGATTTAAAGCAGAATGAACGGTTCAGATTTAAAAGCAGAATGAACGGTTCAGATTTAAAAGCAGAATTATCGGTTCAGATTTAAAGCAGAATGAACGGATCAGATTTAAAGCAGAATGAACGGTTCAGATTTAAAAGCAGAATGAACGGTTCAGATTTAAAGCAGAATGAACGGATCAGATTTAAAGCAGAATGAACGGTTCAGATTTAAAAGCAGAATGAACGGTTCAGATTTAAAGCAGAATGAACGGTTCACATTTAAAAGCAGAATGAACGGTTCAGATTTAAAGCAGAATTAATGGTTCAGATTTAAAAGCAGAATGAACGGTTCAGATTTAAAAGCAGAATGAACGGTTCAGATTTAAAGCAGAATGAACGGTTCAGATTTAAAAGCAGAATTATCGGTTTAGATTTAAAGCAGAATGAACGGTTCAGATTTAAAGCAGAATGAACGGTTCAGATTTAAAAGCAGAATTATCGGTTTAGATTTAAAGCAGAATGAACGGTTCAGATTTAAAGCAGAATAAACGGTTCACATTTAAAGCAGAATGAACGGTTCACATTTAAAGCAGAATGAACGGTTCAGATTTAAAGTATTGCTGCGGCTCTGCAGCTAAACGACGGCAGCAGATGATCTGCTTTCAGGCCGCCGTCACAATCGCTATGTGAGTCAGAGCTGAGCTTCAAAGACGGGCTGGCATACGGGGGGGGGCAACAGCTGCCGCTGAGGTCATCCAGGCAGGCAGCTGCTGCCCCCCCGCTCTCATTCACTGTCCCTTTTCATTCACGGTGAGCACGCTGCAGACAGTGAGGGCAGCGCAGAGACCTGCAGCGTGTTCCTGATCCTCGGCCGTCTGACGCCATCATCAGACCTCCTGCTGCAGCGTCCAGACGTCTCTCAGCTTCTGCAGAGACGACGCTGCCGTGCAGTCAGAACGTTTCAGTCTCATTCATGTTGGACATTCAGCTGATGCCACTAAACGGTTTGATAACTCAGTGGTTACATAATCAACATGAATGTCACTCCAGTGGAAACAAAAGGAGCACCATCCTGTTTTATTGGAGTTTTAGGCTATTAAACGTTTTTTCTCTTTTTAACCGTTTGTTGCTAAATTTCTTTTCTGATCCTTACAAGTCTGCATGATTTGCTGAGAGCGTGATGAACGCTGCCGTCACGTTACTCCAGCAGTAGTGAGAAGCTCTCATGCAGTCTGTCGTTCGTTTTCTTTGCAGCTGATTTTATTCACCTGTCCAGTTGTCCCGTCTCTCCTGCATGGAGCTTTTAGAGAAGATTCTTCGTCCACAAGTTGGAACAAATCCTCACATCAGCGTTCAGTATTCTGTTTTCAATCCAATTACATTTTAAAATAGAGGAAAACTCCCCTTTAACAGGGAGGAGAACCTCCAGCAGAACCAGAACCAGGCTCAGTGTGAACGCTCATCTGCCTCCACCCACTGGGGCTTAGAGAAGACAGAGCAGAGACACAGAAAGCACAGAAGCTCCCATTGACCCAGGAGTACTTTCTATGTTAGAGAAGACAGAGCAGAGACACAGAAAGCACAGAAGCTCACATTGACCCAGGAGTACTTTCTATGTTAGAGAAGACAGAGCAGAGACACAGAAAGCACAGAAGCTCACATTGACCCAGGAGTACTTTCTATGTTAGAGAAGACAGAGCAGAGACACAGAAAGCTCAGAAGCTCACATTGACCCAGGAGTACTTTCTATGTTAGATGGTAATAGAGGATGATCTGCTTCCCCTGATGATGTCACAGCTAACAGAACACCAGACCAGGTGTACCTTCTATGAAGAGAAAAATGTCAGAACAAAAAGTTAAAAGCTGAAATAACAACAAACAATGCAGATTGGAGAGCAGTAGGAGAACTCAGCAGAGAGAAATAGACCCTGATCATGTTTTCTTGGTGTATCTCAGGCAGAATGAAAAGATCAACATAATCTCTGTGTGGAGGGATAACCTGATGTTCAGGTGGTGCCTCTTGATAATAATTAAGGAAGGTTGGCATGAACCTAACATTTTATCAATATATTTACCGGTACAACTTCTTTTCTGTATTTTATCACGGCTGTTAGAGCCCCAACACTTCTCTTAAAAAACATAAAAAATAGGCTTCTTTAGTTATTCTGGATGGATGGATGGATGGATGGATGGATGGATGGATGGATGGATGGATGGATGGATGCAGTTGGTCCTAGGAGGTGATCGTTTCTCTGACGACTGAAACAAAAAGCCTTCTAGTCTTTTCCACAGCTCTGTCTTCCCTCTGAAGATGTTGCTCTTCTCTCCTCCTGCATGCTGCTTTCATCTCTGCCCTTCTTCTGCTTCTTCTTCTTCTTCTTCTGCTTCTGCTTCTGCTTCTTCTTCTTCTTCTTCTTCTGCTTCTTCTTCTTGTGTGTGGTCCTGCAGTAATTACCCTACAGGCCACAGTAATGAGCCCACACCTGCATCTGATAGGCTCTCCATTTCTAACCACACCTTGTTCCTATTAGCGCTCCGCTGCTGACCTCACTCCTCCTGCTTCAGCTCGGCTGCTTCATTTTTTCCTGTTTCATTTTATCAACATTTTTAGAGTTTCCCCATTTCTGCCAGCGTTCCTGCGGGCCGCTGACTGGAAGTCAGGTTTTTGTTGGCAGAGTAAATCAGAAGATTCCTTCAGCTGTTTGTTCCAGCATTGTGTGCAGGTTGGCAAATGTTTGTGTGAGTAAATAGTGCGTTGTTGTTTATGCTGGTTTCTCTGAAGCGAGTCTGTTTCAGAGGATCTACTGGACCACCAGTAAAGTCAAGCTAAGAACCTTTTCTGCAGCTAAAATCTGACGGTCTAAGTCTGGTTACCTCCTCTTGTCTTCTGGTAAAAACCCTCCTGATCAGTTCTGAATTTAGAATTCAGATTGTTTTTGTACATATTCAGCAAAGAGTGAATAAAATTAGTGGTTAAACCAGATCTGATGATGTAGGAAACAAAGGATGAAAGCTAGCTAGCTACTTGGAGCTTTTTGTGGGCCTGAAGATGCAGCTTTATTACTTCATTACTTCTCCTTGTAAGGAAAATAAATCTTTATTTGTCATTGCGATTGTGCATTCCAGTAAAACTTGTCTTCTGCGTTTAACCCATCACCCAGTGGGCAGCTTACTGCCCCCTGGGAGCAGTCCGGGTTTAGCATCCTGCTATGGACCCATAGTTGCAGTCTGCAGTGTTGAGCCGGGTTCTTGCAGCCTCCTCAGAACCCCAGCGCTCACCGCTGACCACTGAGCCGTCGCTCCCTTAAAAGTGGCCGAAGATCTGAGCTCCAGGTTGGAAAATAAGAGATAAAAGAGACACGTACACATTAGAGGTCTTAAAGCCAGCCTGAGGGAACACTTAGAACATAACCAAAGTTGTAGGATAAATACGATAGTTACATCTCTGAGATTAAAACCATCAGAGCAGAACTATATCTGTTGTCTGGCTGCGTTAAATGGATAAAAATCTGTTTCTACTGGTTTCTACTGGTTTCTACTGGTCACAGTAGTTATTCTGGTTATCAGTCACAACAATCAGCAGCGCTCATTTATTTTAGGGCTTGTAAGACGGTTCCCTCCTGGACCTGTTGGCCCGTAACCCCATGTCAGAGAAGCAGAAGATGATGGATGGATGGACGGATGATAAACCATATCACGAGTTATTCTCTATGGAGGATTAAATGTCTGAAAATAACTTTCTTTGAGTCTTCCTCCCTCCGTAACAACCTCCACCCTGAAGAGTGTTGCTCCTAGTGATCGGGTAGCGCTCACCTACCGCTAGCTGACTGACTGGATCAGGTTCGTAATTCTCAGGCGTGTTGTCAGTAAAATTTGCCGTTTCCAGCCACAAGCCAGTTTATTTGTGCATCTCCATTGAGCAGTGGAGTTTAATCCACAGAGGCCGTTATTCAAACCTGGACTGTAGCAGCAGGTAAACGTTGATTTTGAGCTGATTTATGCGTTTTTGTACCAAAATGAGTTCAGAATCTCCATGTTATGGAATTAGAAGACGATACGCCCTGAAATCACCTGCTCAGGTAAACTCTGTGACGTTATGGACCGTCTACATAATAAGCTCCCCTTTAGTTTCAGAGCGCTCCATGCCGCTTCTCTCTGCAGCTGCCTTCCTGCCAGCAGCTCCGACATCAGCTCAGGTTGCAGACCAGCATCATCATCCCTCCATCCATCAGCCGCCGCGTCCTGATGCCTCCTTGCCGTTTGACGGCTCAGATTTCTCCGGTTTTAATTGAGACGTCTGGTGCCTCATCTGGTGGAGGATGTGGAGGTGGCCCGGGCTTTAAGCTCAACATTTCTGTGTGTGCTTGCTGGAGCCTAGAATGCATCTCAAATAACCCAATGTCAGTCACACACAGCCTCACCCACTTCCATGCAAACCCAGGAGCTCTGCTCAGGTTACGCCCAGCACTGTCTCACTAATGGCAGAAGAATGCATGCAGAGGACCTGGAGCTGCAGCCTCCAGCCTGGTGGTTGGTGTTCCTCCGCCTCGGGGCCCAAAGTCCTAACAGGGGGACACGCATGAGGCGCACGCCTGCAGAGATGTTGTTCTGAAATCTACCGCAGAAAACTCTGGATCTGCAGAATGAAAGCTTCATTTTTCTTATCTTCCTTTATGATATTAAACAGATGTGGACATTTTGCATAAATATTTGGTTTCTGCCTGACAGAGATGCAGAAAGTCAGGGAACTGAATGTATGTAGGTATCTTTCCTTTATAGAAATGATCACCTAATTAGAGCTTTCCCACATTTTGTCACTTCTTTTCTTTATTTGACTAAGCCAACAGGAAATGGACTTGAGAGAGAGGGAGACGTGTGGAAAGACCCAATTTACTGACATTTCAACTACAAATTTAGTCAAATGTATTTATATAGCACATTTAAAAACAACTATTTTACCAAAATGTTTCACAGCTACACAATCATAAACAGAATAAAGCTGTAATAAGAATAAATAAAACACAATAATTAATTCAATTCAATTTTATTTATATAGCACCAAATCACAACACACGCTCTCAGGGCTCTTTACAAAGTCAGATTCAGTCAGATAAAAGTAAAAGTTTTAAAACATAATTAACTAATTAATGTTGTGTGGTGCGGACAGGGTTAGGGTGAGGGAAAGCTGCAACACCTCTGTGTCTCAGAGCATCGACAACCTGCTGGTTGACCATAGGGCACTCACAGGTTTGTGGACTGTGAGGAGATCACCTAGACACGATGGGGCGTGGCTTTAAATGTGAGCAGAATTTATTTTAAAGTCAATGCAATGACGGACAGGAAGCCAGTGAAGAGTTATGTGTTCCTGCTTCTTTGTAGCGTTTAAACGAGGAGCTGCAGCGTTGTGAACTGCTTGCAGATGCTGCAGGGCTGATTGTTACAGCCCAGCATAGGAGGCGTCCAGACGAGAGCTGATAAAAGCATGAATAACCACCAAAGAATCCCTAGAAGAGAGATAAGGCTTTGCTTTAGCAATGAGTTGTTGTTGAAAAGCTTGACTTAATAACAGCATTTATCTGTTTGCCCAGAAAAACAACCAAATTGAGGCTTAATATGCTTCCTAAAGATAAACCCTCAGGACAAAACGTGCAAACAGCAAAGGTCCCAATGTGGACCCCTGGAACCCCAAAATGGAGAGAGGCTGCAGAAAGATATGACAGAGAATATGAATATTAACAGCAAAGGCTCTGACCAGGATGCACAGTAAACCAGAGGCTGCAGGTAAATGCAGCAGTGCTGGAGTCGCAGCATGCTCAGGTCTACCTTTAAGAGAATGTGGCTGTAAAAGGCGTCTTGGTGCTGCAGTCACACAATTTCAATGGAGTTTGTGTCACAAACCAACACAAAGTAGGGGATCATTGTCAGATAGGACAGTGAGTCATTGTCTAAACTTTGACTAGACCATCTAACCCATGAATCTGGTCTAAAGCATCCCATGATGCCTCAGGCTGGGTTCCACATGTTTGTCTCCTACATTTCTTCTTACTCCTACATAAAGACCAGGTTCCTGTGGATCCAGAGGTTTTCCTCGACACATAAAGTCCATTAAAGTTTTCTGATGGGTGTGAATACTTTTCCAAAGCCTCTGAAGTTTCCTGTGCCGTTCTGCATCAGGTTTGTTCTGAGAGAGACGCAGACGAAGCTGTTCCTGCAGAAATCAGGTTGGAGACGACGTAAACATGGAGGTGGAGGTGTTACTGTGTGTTGCTGTGTGTGTTGCTGTGTGTGTGTGCGTCTGAAGGGACGGTGCAATGATGGAGGTCCAGATGGGAGAGGAAATATTGGAGTCAGGTTTCCAAAGATCTTCTCTGACTTGTTGTGCCGAGCAGAAAAACACTCAGACGCACAGACGGATAACTTTTGTGTCTTTTTGCATTTTTATATCAAACCAGAGGGACAGGAAAATATTTCCCTGCTCCGTGAAGCATTCAGGGCCTCCGTGCAGCGTTCCTCTGTGCTGCGTTCAGGGCCTCTGTGAAGCATTCAGGAACTCCGTGCTGCGTTCAGGGCCTCTGTGAAGCATTCAGGAACTCCGTGCAGCGTTCAGGGCCTCTGTGCTGCGTTCAGGGCCTCCGTGCTGCGTTCCTCTGTGCTGCGTTCAGGGCCCACATCCTCCTGCTCGGCCTCGTGTGACGCGCAGAGAGAGATGCAGAGGCAGATGGACAGCATGGAGAGACGGAGAAAGGAACAAAGATCTCATTGATGTTCCTGGAGACAACAGGCAGAATAAATTAAATCCGTGTCTTAACAGGTTGAGACGTTTCAGAGGAAGCAGGAGAACAAAGACCGACACAGAGGAGGTCTGAGGAAAACCATCTGAGCCGCTCGTTGTTCTTCACCTTCTCGCTGAAACTCCTCTTCATTCTCCTCTTCATCTCTCCTCTTCATCTCTCCTCTTCATCTCTCCTCTTCATCTCTTCTCGTTCTCTGCTTCACCACCACGCCGCGTCTTTCCTCTCCAGCTTCTTTCAGCTCCTCGTTCTTCCTCCTCCTGTTTGCCTTCATGCTTCGTTTGCAGCCGTGCGTGAGAGAGAGAGAGAGAGAGAGAGAGAGAGAGAGAGAGAGAGAGAGAGAGAGAGGGAATGCTGCTTTTTGTTTTTTGTGGATTGTGAACTAAGCTCTCACAGACCCCTAATGGCTCTTAAATACCCCGGGCTCTCTGACTTCTCAGTGCTGGATGCCATCTGTCAGTCAGCAGGCGTTTCTCTGGAGGCCCCAAAAGTGGAGCCAGTTGCCTCCTCAGCAGGAGAGAGGCCCGCGGTCTGCTCCACTCACCGATGCGTCTTTCAGTTAGAGTCTAACTTTAACATGCAGTTCCATACCTCATGATTAGGGTTTAGAAATCTAAAAAGTGCGGCTTGCTCGTGTAATCATATGTGAGCTGTGACTACAGAGGCTTTAAGGTGCGTCTCTAGCAGCCGTGCACAGCTGCAGGTTTCTGCAGGTGTGTACGGCTCACCTGTTCAGGGTCACGCCCGTGTGCTCTGCATGGAAATCAAGCTATCGGTATCATTTAAACACATTAAACACATTAAACATCGTATTATATCATGATGTTCCTCTGACTTCACAGTGCTGCTGTTTGTGCTTCTTAACGGGTCAGAATATTCCTGCACGGCGCTTTTCCTCCGATCCGGCTTCGGATTTCTACTGAGAAAATGACTTTAGTTGAGACATTAAGTCAAACTGAAGTTTGTTGCAGAGAAAGTTCCTGCAGGGAAGATGTGAGTCTTTTAAACTCCTGCCCTCCTGTGCTCCAGGGGGGAATTTCTCCTTAACTTAATTTGCCATCTGTTCACCAAATCCAGGCGAAGCTGGACTCCACGGCGGTTAATGTGAGGTGCAGCTCCTCTGCTCTGTGTGTTTTGGCAAGCCGGCTTCCATTGAGTGAAAAATCTGAGAGTAATGACTAACAAATGTAGCGGGGCTTTTAAATTCATCAGTCACCGCGAGGCGCGGGCAGAACCATGAGAACCGTTAAAATGCAGCAGCTCCTCTCTGCTGTGATGAAGACGAGGAGAAAACAGCCAGAAAAGAGTTTTATTAGTAATGAAAGAAGCTGATATGAAGAAAAACTGAATTAAGCACATTTCAGCCCGTTTTACATGGCTTCAGCTCACATGCCTGTTGATGCATATTCTACACGTACCACAGAAACGCCGACAGCTGCTGGATGGAACAGCTCAGGCTGCTGTTGGACCTATGGGGACGGGCGGCACACCTGAGAAACATGCTCACCTGTCCTCCTGTTGCTACTGTTCATTAAACCTAAATGTGTTTATTATGGGATGCGTTGTCCAATTTAACGATCTGATTAGTTTTCTGCTGATGGTTCGTCTCTTAGCTACAGCGAAGGTCTGTAGTTTGAATCCCAGCTGATCCTGTGTGGCTTCAGGGTTCTGCTACACGTCCTTCACAGGTGATGGACAGACAGGTGGACAGTTGCTCGTTAAGCTTCCTATTTGGACCCCTGTCTGTTCCATGATCCAGTTTAGTAACGTCTGCATGTGACAGACTCCTGAACGGGGAAGTCCCTTCTCCATGTCTCACCTACAGCGCCGAGCAGAAATATTCACACCTGTCGTCTTTGTCACGTTACAAATAAAAACTTTAATGTGTTTTATTGGGACTTCATGCAGCACCTCTGAGTCAGAACTCTGGAGAACCTCCTCAATGTCTACAGACTTTGTTCTCCAGCTCAGCCAGGCTGGATGCAGAACATCTGAATCCAGCAGAACATTGCCTCAGGTTGTCAGTAGGATTCAGGTCTGTGCTTTGACTAGGCCGTCCCGCAGCATGATGCTGCCACCGCCGTATTCAGGGTGATGAGCAGCAGCAGTTTTCCACCACAGAGAATGTTTTACGTCAGGAGAAAAGTTGGATTTTCAGCCCCTGTGATCAGAGCTCTTTCTTCTTCATGGCTTTACTGCAAGCAGGACTTCTTCTGGCTTTCTTTGAACAACGATTTTCCTCTTGTCACGCTTCCATAAAGGTCCAATTAGTGGACAGAACCTCCACCTGAGCTGCTGGTCTCTGCAGCTCCTCCAGAGCCACCATGGTCCTCCTGCTTCTCTGATCAATGCTCTCCTGGTCCAGCCTGTCAGTCCAGGTGGACGTCCATGTCCTGGTAGGTCTGCAGGTGGTCCATCCTCTCTCCAGGTCCACATGATGATCAGAACTCTGGGAGGTTCTGTAGAACCTGATCCTGCTGGAAACTGGACCAGAACCTCCTCCCTGACCTGCTGGGTTCCATGATGCTGGTTGTTCTGTGAAGAACCTCAGAACCAGAACATCTGCAAAGTAAACTAATTGTGTTTGCGTGTCACATGACCTCAGAGTAAAACAGTGAAGTTTGGCTGCAATGTGAAAAAACACAGAAAAGGTGCATAAATAACCTGCTATTATATCTAATTTGTCATTATTAAAACCTAAAACCTTTTTTTTAACCATTTTGTGTGTGTGTGTGTGTGTGTGTGTGTGTGTGTGTGTGTGTGTGTGTGTGTGTGTGTGTGTGTGTGTGTGTACGCATGTAAAATGTTGCTGCATTCCTGCGCATTATATTTCACATAAGTCCATGCAGGCTATGTTTTTACTGTTTTCTGGCTGAAGTGTCTGACTCTGTGTGTTATTGTGTGTTATTGTGTGTGTGTGTATTATTGTGTGTGTGTGTGTGTGTGTTATTGTGTGTTATTGTGTGTGTGACTCTCCGTGGTTCTTGTGCAAACACAGCGATGGTTTTGCGGCGCCGCAGCTATCGGCCTGCAGTCTGATCAGAGTGACAGCGTGCTGGAAAGTGATACGCGTGCAGAAACCCACAAACTCTGAGGCAGCACTTTGTCTTTCTCACAGCTTTCTTTCTGTGTGTTTGTACACGGACTTAAAATCTGCATTTAATTACTTTTTGTGCTTAAATGCCTGAATTCCTTCGCAGCTTTTTACCTTTGGAGGCCGCTGTCTGCGTTTACATCTTCAGACTGGTTCTCTGCAGGCAGCGCTGCTTTGATGGAACGCTTCACGCCAACATTTATTCACTTTAAGCTGCAGGGAGTCGTCTTGGTCCTCTGAGGAGGACGGAGACAGAGGATGTAGGGCTGGACAGCTTAGCCAAAAATCTAAACTGATGGCTTACAGCCATAATTACCACAAAATGGTAATTAAATAAAGATGTTTGCAAACAAAGGCTGTTAAAGACAAGACATTGAACAGTTTTTATTAATCAGAATATCATTAGTCAAGAGAATAACTTAATTGAATTGGACTTCTGTCCTTGAATGATGTGTGGTGAATTGGTGCTGTATAAATGAAATTTAATTAAATGGAACTGAAAGTGCACAGTTCAACCAACAAACAAGTCTATTAATTGAACAGTTTGACTGGAACTTAATGCTATTCCTGATAAATTTCTGGTATAAACTATGACTATCTAAGCTCTAAAACAAATAATGAAACTAGATTATGTCACTGCTGCAGCTCTTCTGTTCCCCTCACCTAAAACATCAGCCACGCCTAAAGGACGCGTCTCCATTCATTTTACCTTAAATTCCAGACCTCTGTGATTTTTTAATACATTTTTTTACATTGCATTATATTGTAAATGTGATTAATTGTCCAGGCCTAGCTGGCAGCCATGTCATTAACGAGAAGACTCGTTAAGCCTGGTCAGCAGATTGGACTGGTCCTCCTCAGACGTCCTCTGCAGGTTCAGCTCCAGGATGTCAGCAGGTCTGATCCATGCTTCTGTCAGCAGGTCTTCACTTTCTGTCTTTATATTTTGTGACCCAGGAGTCCGACTCTTTGGTCATCTTTTACTGCGGACCAATGTTTCTCCGGCTTCTCTGCAGCTCGGTTCTTTCACATAATTTCAGTCATCAGAGGAAGGTTCTGTTTACAGATAACAGATAACTGGCTGAAAACCTTGTTTTAATATGTTGTATCTAAAAAATTACCTCCAAGGACGGAGATCTGTCGTTTCTGTAAAGTAGCGTTGGGCTGTATACATTTTTAATGTTGCCCACCGACAGATACAATATTACCATTTGCAGACAATAAGTAACACGCAGTCAAAGGCCAGAAAAGCTTTAAAAGTCAAGAACATCTTGTGTTGTGAAATTTCGTAATGATTCAAGCTTTTGCATGATACTATAAATATGTAGCCAGTGGAGAAAAGTTGTTTTGTTGTGCAAATCTGTGCAGTTAATGTGATCTGAGGGGAAAAGCAGCGAGGGGCATGAGGAGCGCTGCATTACTCCAGGTCCACTACCGGCTGTGAGTTAAACCACGCAGGCGTGGGCTGAGTCGTGTTGGAACGCGGCCCAGCTGTGCATCACCATCAGACTCTTTTACATTGTTGTAAATTGTTGTTGATCAAAGCGAGTGTGTCAGCGTGACGCCTCACACGGCAGGGCGGCCCGCCTCTTTGAACTTCAGCGAGACAAACAGACGTAATGAGAACACATGCAGAAACAGTCATGCTTCTAGTATGTAGCATGTAAACAAGCTCAGATGGACTCACACGCCTGGAGCCCAGAGCAGAGAACCGCGGGTAGAACGTTCTGCTGTTCTACCTGCAGACAGTACATTAGTCAGGGTTTGACTGTCAGCGTTTTAAAAGTCTAGAGGAAGCCGTAGCGCAGGTGTTGTTTCCTGCAGCAGGTACTCCATCACCAGCTGCTGCAAAAACTGCATTAAACGCACAGAGATGAGAAAAAGGTTAAATGGGGACTGAACTGGTGCTAATGAGAGACATTTAAGCGGAACATAATTCGATACGGGACCAGAGGGCGGCCGTGATTGAGAGTTCAAAGTGCTGAACTGAGGCGGCGGTGTGAGTTTCAAAGGCGGCGCGTGGCGATGGATGTGAGGGATTTGTTAATTCAGCAAAGTGGGCCGCCGCCTTGATGTTTGCTAGGGTTACACATGGATGGAGACGTACAGGTATAAATGCACGCTGACGCACGCATTCTCACTGTGGAAGCAGGAGCATGTGTGGATCCACATAGTTCCCAACATGCCGACCCGTTGCTTTCTGCAGCAAACCACGGTGCTAAGTCTGAATCAACGGCGTTTAGTATTTTACTAAAGATCCCATCGTCATCTGGTGCTTCCTCCATGCTGCACACTTCTTTGCTAGAACCCTTCAACATCTTCACATTTAAGCTAAACTCTAGATATACTCCAGTCAGAACCCCAAAGACCTGCAGCTGGACCCGCAGTGAGTCCAACATACCGACTCAGGCGGGCTCAGCACACATGCACGCCACACTTTTCAGATTTTATTTAAGTTAGTTTAATTTTCTCTCCATTTCATAATAATGCGCTGTTCTACGTTAGCTAAAATCCCAATTAAAGCGTCTCTGGTTTTAATGAGACAAAATGGTGAAAAGAACCAGGGGTGTGAGGCTTTGGAGGAACCGGACCAGAATTTAACTTCTTCTGTCCCCTGGAACGTGTTTGACGATGGCAGCAACCTGCCGTCCACTGCTGGAGCACCTCACAACATCCAGTGCTTTAAATCATTTGGAATGTTCCTCGTTCTATTTGCCGTTTTTTTTCTACATTTCCGCTGATTCTGTTTCTCTTGTTGCTCAGCGTCATTTTAAATAAAGCTTTCTGGAAGAAGCAGCTCAGTAAAAGTGTTCTGGCGTCACTGCGTTGGCGCTCGTCTGCCTGCAGAAAGGCCTGCTTCAACGCTCATGAGATTTACACAAAGTTGACATGCTAACATTAGCTGCTAGCGCTGCTAGCGTAGCAGCCTCTGTGTGTTTCTAAGACAGCAGGTCCTGTCTTCTGGTAACCTTTCCACATACAGCGTGTTCAGTGAAGCATAGAGGGAACACGCTAAAGCATGAAAAGCTAACTTTGCTTTACTCTATTCAGCCTTCCTGTTATCCGCTGAACGTCCTGCTCTCTCATGAACCCGGCCCAGTCCTTCGTCTGGCTTCGTTTTGATCCTCTGGTCCTGGAGGCAGCTGAATTTCAGCCGTTTTCACTCAGCAGCAACTTTTACCATGAACAGCGTTCATTATCTGCTCGGTAGCGCTTAGCACTTTCCGTTTTGTGATTGGAAGAAGGTTTGATTTCAGAGTTTCTGACCCGGCGGTACCCAGCCAGGCCCGGTAAAACTGAACAGCGTCAGATTCTGCTCCAGTTTCCTGTTGCATCTAAACTGGAAATAAACTCAGGAAGACTTCCTAATCACTGGTAAAGCCCGGCTGGAAGTTCTGTCATGATTCCAGAAAAGGTTTTAGCTGTTTGGAGCTTTATGGCGCTGTATGATGTCATGAAGATGTTCCGGTAAAAGCCAGATTTTTGGAACGCTTTCCTTTCCCCACATGTCTGAGTTGGTCGTCTGCAGCTCTGGCCTAACAGATGCCACCTGCAGAGCCGTAAAGACGTTAAATGTTACAAATAAGCCGCGCACACAGCAGCGTGACGCGCTCTGTTTCCATTTAGCCGGCGGACGTGAAGTAACTCTCTAATCCGTCTGAATCATCTCTAACCTTGACTGGATCGCCTCTGGTGGCCGGGCTCAGGCTGCAGATGTACGTCTGCCAGATTCCACGTCGTCTCCTTTTCAGGCTAATCTCAGAGCGTGTCCATGGCCTGACCCCGCCGCTGGAGTGTGAAACCATGATGGAAAGCAGCTACGTAAATAACGCAGAGCATGAAAACTTTATTAGTGTGGACGGACAGAAAGGCTGCTTTAATCTTGTTCTCACTCTGAGCTCCAGCAGATGCTTTGCCACATTTATTCCCAGCGTACGTACGGACAGCTGGGCGGCCTTTGTCCCTGCGTGGTTCCACTCATAAACCTCATTACTGGGTTAGGACTCACACCTCAGACCCTCTGCTGCCTTACGTCTGTTTATTTTTCCCCGCTCTGTTGATATTTTGCCATTTTTGAACAATCAGAGTTCAATGTCAGAGCGGGGGGGGGTCGACGTGTCTCCTCACCGCCGGGTCTCTCAGCATTTCTCATGTCCGGATCAGATCCAGGCCTCGCTGTGAACGGGTAGACGGGCCGTTCCTGGCCTCAGCATCTGAAAATATACTCAGATGATTCTGCTGGAAAATGGATCTGGCTTCTTTCACTCCATAAAAATGTGGCATGTTGAAGGCGTGTTGTGTGTTTGGAGGACATCTGATGGAGACTGGATGCTTCGATTCCTCCCATTTCTTTACCTGCACACTCAGCAGAGCTTCACTCAGTAACAGAGGCATCTGTTCCAACACAATCTGAATTCTCTAGAACAGAATTAGCTGCTTTATTCTCTTCTGGAATGATTATTTGTCTGTAAAGCAGGAAGCTGAGGCTCAGATGTGATAAACTGGTTTGATTGTTTCTGAGCTTCAATGTTTTTCCTCCTGCTGTCAGATATAACAAGAACTCTGGATCTGAGCTCAGACGCCAGCAGTGGCGCTATCTCACATGGCCCGTCATGTCACGTGTAGTAAAGCAGCTAACTTCATCTGCCGTGTCTAGACGTAAAACTAGAAATGCACCAATCAGAGAACAAAGCTGGAGTTCTAAACTTGACTTTTGCTGAAGCTCTGGTCTGCAGAAAGCTTCGTTAGCCTTCCTGAGCGTCCTATTTTAGCGTTTAGCATCGTTAGCATTGCAAACTGTAAACAACCACCTCTGTGTTTCTAACCTGAAGAAGATAAATCGTTACGTCTGCTGTGAGATTTTAAAAAAAGCTGAGAGGGATCAGAGACACGTTGCTGTGCTCCGTTAAGCCTTCCTGTTATCCACTGAAAGTCTTGCTCTCTCTCGCTCTGTTGCAGCCTGAGTAATAGAAAATAAAGCATTCTTTTAAGTAACTTCTTTCACCTCGGTACTTCCTCTGATTCTAGTTTAGAGCTCCTCAGTGATACTAAAAGTAAAGATGAGTCTTCCTCACTCCGTTAGATCTTCCTCACTGAGGGGTGGTGCTGTTAGGACAACCGGCTATTTTGTAGCTATGGTGGATTTCTATGTGCATCGCTAATATTATTACACATTTATATTCATGGAGAATTGTTTTACATGACTTTATGAGAAAAAGAGGCTTTTTCATGATGACAGTTTGTTGCAGAAGTTGAATAAAAGTGATTATTTGATCAGGAACAAGCTAGAAAAGTCAGTGCTCTCGTTCTGCTTCACTCTCTGCCCGTTTTAAAAGTAAAATATCCTTATATGGGTCCCGGCTGTGGCCAGTAACCAGATGCACTCAGAGCTTTGGATCTGATGTCTGACCAGAGAAAAGCAGCACAGAACAAATGACGGACACAAACCCACGGCTCCACGGCTGACTGAGGGCTGAGAACGTCTCCTCTTCCTCCTCAGAACGTCTCCTCTTCCTCCTCAGTCTGACGCCGCATGGTTTCTCTGCTGAAATGTAGGCGCTGGTATGTGTGGAGTGAAAGCAGCAGGTTGCTTTTGTTCCTGAGCGTACAGTCAGCCTCTCACACACAGGTGGCTGTAATTAGTGCATAAAGCCCATTCATGGCTGCAGATCAAACCGCCGTGCCGCCCTGCTGCAGGAAACACGAGGCTCTGCTCAACGTTGGCTTCTCATTCAGAGCTGCATACGACGGCACTCTTTATTTCCCGTTCTGTGTTTTGGTTGTGATGATTGCATGAAGAAAGCTCCCCCCCCCCCCCCCCCCCCCGTAAACGGCTTTTGTTTAGTCTGAGTGGAGCGGGCCTCTGCGGCGCTGCCTGCAGGAGCTAACATAGCGTCCAGTGTTTATTCCTGAGGAGAGAGAAAACCTGGGATTATCAAACCTGCAGCTTATCCAGTCACACCGTCGTATTTCTGCAGCGCTGAGCACATCTTCAGCTTTATTCCATAAATGTGACCTGGCAGGGATTAACATCACATTTACTACTGAACGCTGATCATTATGGGCCGTGGAGGCGTGAACACGGTCAGTCAGCTTCACCAACCAAAGGTTTCCTGGTGAGGCGCTGGGCTGAGCACTGCTGCTCAGCTGGCTGAAAGGAGGCAAAGGGTTCAGCTGTGTGCAAATGTCCTCATTTATTATTCTTTTATTGCATTTTAGCTCGACTTTCTGCACCAGAACCAAAAGGACGATAAAAAGGAAACCAGAACAGCTTTCTGCAATAAATTACTGAAATAAATTCACTTCTAATGGTACGCTGGGCCTCTGGGATGGAGTTGGTGTTATTTATTGTAAACCGCTGCAAACAGGCTGAAATTAGGACGGATGTCCAAAGACGTTTGGAGCATCTGCAGCTGTAGCGCTGCTGTTTCTAAGAACATGGAGGTCCATCCTGCTAGAACCGGTCCTGGTCAGAACCAGCGACCCACACTGAGGTATATAAACTATTAGTTTACTTTAGGGGTTACCACACCCTGGAGACTCACGCCTGATGCTGACTTAGTAAAGAATTAAGAGTTAAACGGCCTTTATGGCTGAGCTAATGTCATATTTAGTTGTTAAACCAACGTTTTATCTGGTTTTCACATCCCAACACACCTTAAAGCTCCTAAATGTGGCCAGCCAGGATCTGCGGGTAATCAGTCCCATGTGAAGCCTGCGTGTGTGCGTGCATGTGTGCGATTTGCTCAAATGTTTCATTTTTCTACCAAATAAGTCAGGAAGCTGGAAGCCACCCCGGGGGCCGAGCGTTGCCGTGTGTTCATCATATTTCAGAGCGCCTGGGCCCACAACGGCACGTCATGTAATCACATTTGTAAAAAGGCCTCGTAAAGTTGTGCTCGTAAAAGGCTTGTTGTTTTGCTGGCGTGCTCCGAGGCAGAGAAACGCTGTCAGGTGTGTGTTGGTGCCGGACGTGTTAATGAGCTCACGTCGTCCACAGGCCCAGCAGCGCTCTGCGTTTAAATCAGTGCCTCATCCTCGCTCTGTAACGCAGCAGATCTGCTGCAGCCACAGCAGATAAATCTCTCCTCTGTCCTGCAGACGTCTTCCGTCCCGCAGTCTGCCGCCTCCTGACCTCCTTTAACAGCCGTCAGACCCCGGCTGATTGGCTGTTTGTCTCTGTCGCTGCTCTTCTCTCCTCCTCTTCCTCACGCCTTAACGGCCGTGCAGCAGCTCAGCCGCTAACGCTGCCATCAGGCGGCACAGCCTCTCCTCACGGTAAACGGCCGTGGAGGACGGAGGAGCTGAAGCTGTCCATGTGGCTCTGGTCTGTGAGCAGATGCTGCCTGCATCGTTACAGAGGAGGCAGCTTAGACGTGTAATGGTTTACAGAAAGGAGATTACGGGGATTTCACAGATTTCCTTCTGAGAATCCCAACACTTCCTGCTGAAATCACAAACATCCAGTGTTCAGGTTAAAACATCTGATACTGATGGAGGATGTAGACGTTGTTCTTTTCCAGATAGAGCAGAGCTGACCTTCCCTCCACCAGGACCTGGACGGGTCCAGAAAAGTTCTGCAGAGCCACAGCTGCTGGACCTTCACTGGTCTGCAGAGGAACACGTGTGGCTTTATGTCCAACCAGAATGGATGGAGAGCATCTAGGAACATGAAACATGTGCATTCAGGTCTGGACTTTGACTAGGCCATTACAACCCATGGTTCTGCTCTGATCTAAACCATCCCATAATGCCTCAGGCTGCAGGTTCTGGCTGGTTCTCCTGCAGGAAGGAGAACCTCAGTCTCAGTCTCATCCTCCCTCAGCATCATGCTGCCTACTCCATGTTTCTAAGCGTGTTGGTTGACAGGATGTGTTGGACCTTCTGCCACACAGCTCAGTCTTGGTCATGTCTGAGCTGTGGATCTCTGGGTTTTTGTGGCCGTGGTGTGACAGAGAAGGTTCCAGACTCAGTCCAGGTTCCTGCGTTAAGGAAAAGTTGAGTTCCTGGTCATGAAATGGATCTTTAATGGAGGCTCTCAGCTTTAGCGCTACGCTTCAGGTGAGTTCAGGTGAGTTTCAGGTGAGTTCATCCACTGAAGACGGCGGTCTCATTTCCTGTAGCTACAGACTGACTAACCTTCATGTCTGTGGTGAACAACTTGCTTCTGGCCGTGGAGGACAACCAGAGCTGCTGATCTGAAGCCGTCCTGCAGACAGAAGGTTCTGCCTCAGCGTGTGAACCTCTTTACCCAGAAACCCTCAGTAACGCCCCAGCAGGCTGCAGCCACACCTGCATGGATGGCACCATGTGACCTCTGGCTGACATGCAGGAAGCCACGCGTCGCCGTGCCGGAGACAAACGGAGACGTTCTGGATCATTTCTAATCCATCGGCCACAATAACGGGCCAATAGCAGCAGAGAGAACCGCACAGAACGCGCTTTCATTGTTTCCACAGGATAATTGGACGGATGGGGTTATAATGATAGTGTGTGTTTTTGGTAGGGGGCCGGCCTACTGCTGAAGGACAAATGGTGTTTATTCTTCTGCTGCTAACGGTGGAGGATGGGGTCCTGCTGAGACATCACACTTCAGCGTTTTCTCCTTTATTCCATCCAAAGCTGTTCATCTCACTTCTTCTCTTCTGGTTTCCAGAGTAAAAACCAGCATGAAGCTGCAGGGTGACACCTTCCTCTAAGGCTCTGTGGCTGCTTGGAGCAACGAGGACAACTAAGACCTTCCTGTGGGGAAGAAGTCGCAGAATAAGATAAAAACAAACTTCTGAGCAGATTTACGTTTATTTAGACGTAGAAAAGACGACGTTTCCTCGTCTAAGCAGCCTGAAACAATGGCAGCAGCTGAATGAGGCCATAAACCGACGTCTGGATGAGGCTGAGGACGGGTCGGCTGAGAAGACCTCACCGTTTCAGCTACATGTGGACCGGACCAGCATGAGGCTAAAAAGATCTGATTTTAGATCATTAATAATTAATTAAACCTTAAAAACCTTAAAGCCTTACCGGCCGTCTTTACCAGGAGAAACCGCAGCTCTGCTGATTTAACTTTTCTGCTCCTTGGAGCCAAAGTTAATCTTTACTTTTAAATAGTTTGCAGGATTTTTTTCTTCATGCGTTAAAACTTTAAATCAGAACCGCTACTAAACTGTGATCCATGTTTGGAGATGATTTCACGTCACAGCAGAATCTGGTTGGGTTGAACTGAGAACCGTCCTCCATGTTCTGCAGAAGGTCTGGAGGTTCCTCTCATCACAGGAAGTGGCCGGTCCTGGACGGCTGACGGTGGTTCTGCCGCTCCGTCAGACGCACCATCTCCCATGTGGAGGTGTGGTTCTGCAGCCACATCCGGCGGTTCTGAAGGCCTCTTTCTGTGCTCCAGCTTCATCACGGCGTCTTCAGAGGCTGCAGGAAAAGCCAGCCTGAGCAGAAACCTGGATTCAAACCCGTTTACACGGAGCTGCTGGGACTCATGATCCATTTCCTGGCTTCTCTCTGCAGACCTGCAGGCAAAGACAAGGAGAGGTTAGAAAAACACGCTGTCCTCCACATGAGGCACGCAGGCCATGAATGTGTGAAATGTAGCGCGCCGTAAAGACGTTCCCCTGCTGCAGATTAGCAGAGAGGAAGCAGGAGAACCAGGCAGGAACTGGGCAGGACAGAGATGGAGAGGTTAGAATCTGGCAGTGAAGCCTGAACAGCTTGTTTCCAGAGAACGTCTAGATTTAAAGGTTCCAGCAGGCTGTGAGGATTTTCCTTTCATTGCCTGCCTGCGTGGAAGTGGCAGCATGTTAGCAGAGATGCTATAAATGTCAGGCTGTCAGGACGCTTATTGAGAACAGCTGAAGACCATGGAAGCTGAAGAAAAGCATAAAGCTGCTGAACGCTTCAGTAGAGCTGGATGCTGAACGGGTTCCTGTCTGATCCCTGAGAGAACCCGTAGCCTCTGGTTAGAACCTGCAGGTAGCTCCGTAGACATTAATCAGTCAGCTGAAGGTGTAACTGTTCCTCCGCCCGGGGATCAGAGCATTCAGCCGGTCCTGACGTAGTTTAGGAGAGCGAGGGACGCATGGAGCTGCGGGTGTGAGTGGAGACGTTTGTAACAGATTAGCTGAAGCAGAGCTAGTAGCCGTGATCAGAACCTCTGCAGAACGTTGTGGAGGTCTGAGGAGACGCTGAGGAGGTCTGAGGAGACGTTGTGGAGGTCTGAGGAGACGCTGAGGAGGTCTGAGGAGACGCTGTGGAGACGTTGTGGAGACGTTGTGGAGGTCTGAGGAGATGCTGTGGAGGTCTGAGGAGACGTTGTGGAGGTCTGAGGAGACGCTGAGGAGGTCTGAGGAGTCTGAGGAGGCGTCAGCGTTGTTCTGCGTCACACATGCTGCCGTTATTCCACCATAATGAGAACATTCTGACTTTGGTAAATGTTTGTGGGTCTGTTAGGTTTAAATCCATCATGTTGGTATGAAAAGCTGTGGAGGAACATTTATTATTGGAACAAACAAAGTTACAGTGAGCAGCTGTGGGGGGGGGGGCGGGGGTTATTCTCACAGGTTCTGCTCATATTTCAGTTTTTAGAACATAACTTTGTGCTGAACGATGATTTCCTCAGGTTTTAGTTAGAAGGTTGTCTGAGTTTATCCCCCCCCCCCATCCCTTTAGTTCCCATCCGTCCCGTTACAGCCGGCTCTGTCCTGGGACCTACTTTTCATCTCCTATCAGCATCATGGTGCAGAACCCAGCGTTGCTCCTCTGCAGACCAGTCTGACAGACTCTTCCCTCTATAGAGGTTTTGGTCAGCAGGTTCTGAGGCCCATGCAGAAGATCTTTTCTCTGACATCATGCTCCACCCTGTGAGACTCCATCAGCGTCTCTCAGGCCTGACTGTTGTTCTGTCTGCAGATTCTGGTCGGGCAGACAGACACACACACACCACCAGGTTTAATTCATCAGCATCAATAACAGCATTTCAGTGAAATGTAGGACAAGAGGCCAAGCTTAATTGGTGGAGCTTAAAAGCAGTAACTGGTTATTATTTACTGAGTTTTTTGTGAAACAAACTGAGCTCAAACCCAAACAGGATTATTTATTTTTTACACTTTTACAAGGTAAACTTGCCAAATCCTTCAGATCTCATTAATCTTTAAACCATTTAAAATCTTTAAAGGGGACATGTCATGATTTTTAATGTTTTTCACGATGAAATCATCCAGCTGTGGTCTATCTACAGCTGAACTGCAACGCTTTAGTCAGAATTACTTGTTGTCGCCCCAGTTCTGTTCAGCCCTGCGTCTGACAGCGACTCGTTTTGGTTCCGTCTCTTTAAATCTGAACGAGGCCCTTCAGACCACGCCCCCTCCAGGCCGCCCAGCATTCCTCTCCACGCCGTTCAGCCATGTTTGTAGTCTGCTGAGCCGCTCGGCAGCAAATACTGAGACGTAATTGTTCAAAAAGCATAACAGAGAGCAGAGAAAGCTGCAGAGCTTAAATAATATGACCTAAACCAGAGATCCAGGAACAACTTGTACTTCATTTTGTCCCCTTTAAATCTGTGCAGACGGTCAGATTTAGTAAAACTCTCCCGTCTCTTCTGTCTAATTAAAGGCTGAGCATCTGTAGAAATATCTTTTATAGATTAGCAGTGAGCTCGTGTCTTTGTGTTACAGAAATGGGATAAAATCTGGAATCATTCTCTTCACCTTTGCTGCATGATCCACTTTACAGGCATGCATGGGGCGGGGGGGGGGGGTTCAGACGCTCTGCCCTTTCTCAGAACTCGCCGTGCATGCGGCGGGAGCGAGGCGGGGGGGGGGGGGGTCTAAAGAGGAGCGCGGTTTGACAGGAATGCTGGGACCTCAAGTTACCGCTGAGTGGAGCCGTGCCAAGACAGATGCAGCGCTCATGCAGCGCCGCACCCACGCAGTAATCCATGTCAGCCTGACACCCGCAGGCCGGGGGCCACGCGGCCCCCAGGACGCTATTAATACCGGCCCTCAGCAGGCGGCCCTCAGCAGGCGGCCCTCAGCACGCCCCCATGCTTCTATACGTCTGCAGGTGCTCCATAACCAGCTCCTCGCCTCCTCACGCCTGCAGGTAGTCCAGGTCCGGCTCGCCTCCTTCAGGTCCGGCTCAGGGCGTTTTGACCGACCCGATACCGAGCTGAACCAGGACCCCGGCCCCCCACTGGGGCTCCAACGGGCCCCTCACAGTCTGCGGGCCCCGTCTCCTGGAGGTGAAGGTCCAGGCAGATGTTTTGAGAGAACGTGCCGAGGAAGGAAACCGGAGAGCCGCCTCACCTGAAACCAATCTGGTTCTGCAGAGGTTTGGGATAAAGGCCCAAACCTCAGAGGGAGCCCCGTCCCAGAGGTCCGAATAAAGAGTTTATGTGTAAAGGCCGAGGGTGGAGGAATTGTTGGAGACATTCTGCATTAATTTGAAGGTTTTCATCTCAGGAACACTGTATGATCTTTGGACCGGTCCAGGAATCAGAAGAAGGGAAATAAATGTTTAACCAGAACCTGACCCTGCTGCACCCAGCCTGTCCATCACCGGCCCGCTCCTCTCACAACACATGCATCCAATCTTAAACAACTTCTACCTCCAAACCTTTGGGACCCGATGTTTTTCAAACAGGACTGAATATTTATTACATTTCTGCTCAAACTAACATTTTCTGGTTTGTTTTCAGCAGTAAAGGTGAAGGTGTCCCAGATCACTGACTCTGCTTTAAAGCATCTTTATGTAGAGAAGAATAGTTCTGGTCAGGTTCTGTGGTTCTCCTGCACCAGCTGTAAATCACGGTTCCTGGATGCTGGAAAGTTTCCTGCATCACAAACTACCTCCGTCCTGCTGGAGTCGTTGCATTGATGGTCAGAACCAAAGTCAAGGTCTGTGTGGCTTCTTAGTGGAGACGGCCCTGCAGAAACCTCTCAGACTGAGACTCAGATTTTAACTATTAATATAAAACAAACTGATTAAGAAATTCACAGTTTTACACGTCTATAGCATTCTATATTCATTTTATTCATATAGCACCAATTAACAACACATCATCTCATCTCCAGTCTCTTTCCAAAGTCAGCTTCCATCAGATCCTCCAGGTTGGTTAGAAAGTTTCCTCTCTAAGGAAACCCAGCAGGTTGCATCAAGTCTCTCCAAGCAGCATTCACTCCTCCTGAAAGAGCGTAGAGCCACAGTGGACAGTCGTCTGCATTGTTGATGGCTTTGCAGCAATCCCTCATACTGAGCATGCATGAAGCGACAGTGGAGAGGAAAACTCCCCTTTAACAGGGAGGAGAACCTCCAGCAGAACCAGAACCAGGCCAAAGCTGAAATGACAAACAAAGCAGATTGGAGAGCAGTAGGAGAACTCAGCAGAGTGAGAAACTAGATCTAGAAGTATTAGCAATGCCTGCTTAGCATTAGTGAAAATGGGATTTTTCAGTTTGCTATGAAGAGAAATAAAAGTAGAGCAGATGATTCTGCTCATTTACTCTGATGTGGATTTAGAAATGTATGTGAAGGTCTCCATCCTGGTTCTCTCTCATCTGCTGATGCTCTCTGTCCTTCTGCCACCAGATGACTCCAGTCTGAGGAACGGAGCGGGGGGACCCATCAGTGACGCTGTGCACCCCCCAGACCTGGCTGGGAAACTGGGTAAGGACCCGAAGTCTTCTGTCTGAATGCAAACGTTAAAGCAGAAAACATCAAGCAGCAGTGAAGCTCCATGGAGACCCTCTGGTCACATTAATGAACCTGAACATCTCCTCCATCCATCCATCCATCCATCCATCCACGCCGTCCCTCTGTCCACTTACAGGATTGAAAACCTTTTTTAAGAACATCTGAATCGACAGAAATCAGGAACTCTGACCTAGAAAGCTCTGTAAGCTTAAACTGAGAATAATGTGACCTTCAGAGAGCCAGGAGAACATGCTTCTGACCTTCCATCCATGATGATTCCACAGCAGATTACTTTATCTTTCTCCTTGATGCAGCAGCTAATGAGCATTAGCTGACACTTTGTGACCAAATCTGCTGTTTTACACAGACGTTCATCCTTAGAACAGCTTTTTGCTTTACTCCAACATGTTCTCCTGGATCAGAGGAAGCTTCAGCCACTAATGGATCCCAGACCTCCAGCCTGAGCTGCCGTTGTCCATCTGAAGGACGTCATGTCCAGGAGAGCCGGCGCTCTTTCTGCACCACCGTGCTTTATGGCTTCCTCCTCTGCACGGTTTCAGGTTACCTGTTGGGTCCACAGGTGTTCAGCGGCTCTCAGAGCTGCAGCCTGAGGTCATCCACGTCTGAGGCTTCCTCTGGATAAACGCCTCGGTGCGCGCTAGATCCCAGGCGACTCCTGTGGCTGCAGCAGATTTTAGGACAGGCCACAGACTTTGACTAGGCCATAGACCTCAGAGTGAGCCTGCTCTGATCTAAACCATCCCATAATGCCCCTGGCTGTAGGTTCAGACTCTGGTCTTCTGCAGCCTCTCATCAGGCTGGTCCTGGTTCAGCTCCACCCTCCATCCCACAGCATCATGCTGCCACCACCGTGTTCCACAGTGGGATCAGGCTCAGCTCTGGCCTCTTCTAATCAGAGCAGAACTTCTGGATTTCTTCTGTCCACGCTTCCATAAAGAGCAGAGCTAGGAACCAACATTTGTCCTGAGAACAGAACCTCCTGAGCTGCTGGTCTCTGCAGCTCCTCCAGAGCCACCATGGTCCTCCTGCTTGTCTGGTTAGGTGACTTCTTCAGGCATGGAGGTGGAGATCCACACTTCACTTCCTACCTGTGTGAAAATATTTGACTTTGACTAAAAAATGATTGAATTTGTACTTTTACTGCATAAAAAATAACATTTTGTGTTTTTGGTTCTCGTTCAGGCTGAATGGATCTTTGTGATGATGAGTTCTGGTCTCAGAGAGCCGGGGGGGGGGGGGGGACCAGCTGCCCTCTGGCTCACTCTGCCTCTCACCGTCTCTCTCCCTCTGATTGGCCCACATCATTCCCCCCCCCCCCCTCCTTTAACATTTTATTGCTTTGATTGAATCTTTTTCTCTCTGTTCCTCTGCTCTGTGCTTCAGGTTCTGCTTTGCTCGCCTGCTGGACTTACACACACGTGTTAACCTCAAACGCAGCGTCCTTCATGCTTTTTCCGTCCGTTTATTTCTCTATTTGCTGCTTTTTGTGTCTTAATTCATCTTATTTCTGTTCTTTGTCTTTTGCAAGAATGTGCAGAACTGACATGAAACCTTAAACGTTGCACCTCTCTCCTCCCTTACTGGTGGATTAATGGAGTCTGGCTGCTCACAGTTCAGTTGTAGTCCAGTAGCTGTTCTCAGACTAAGAGGGTACGGGGGGGGGGGGGGGGGTGTTTGCTTTGTCGTGCTGCCCAGCTTTGGGCTGAGCTGCTGTAGAGGAATCTCCCCACATAACTCTCCTCCACGTCTGTTTACCCAGAGCTGGAATAATAACTGTGTCTGCAGAAAGATGCAGCGCCGTAGTTTCTGCCTGATTTATCCTCCCGGCTGATGGCTATCTGGGACATGGGGGCCATAAAATCAAGCGCTCCTGTGAGTGATTTCCTCTCCTCCCGTCCTACTGGATGCTTCGCTCCCTCTTTGATCTGTTTTTACTGATTGCTTTCCTCAGACAACATTCGGCTCTGAGTCCTCGTGTGTGAGCGCAGGAAAAATCCACAACGTTGGAGCGCAGTCAGAGTCTAATAATAATAATACATTTAATTTATACTGCACTTTCTGTCAAAAGATCTCCAAGTGCTAGAGAGGTGATGGGAGTGTGTTTGATCTGAACCGGCACATCGGGCCGGCCGAGGGAGCGGCGGCCTCAGCCTGAGACCCGATCCGGCCCGATGTGCCCGATCCACACAGGAGGAGGAGATTTTACTTTATTGAACTAAATTTAACTGTATTTCTGTTTGATTTCCCTCCTTTTTCCCTGTTTTCTCCCTCCAGCGTTCCTCACGCTGCACAAACGTCTCAGACCTCCATGATGAATTTTTCCCCTTTCATGGAAACGAGCGTCAGACAGACGCATCAGCGATGAATCTGTTATGTGTGGACGCGGATTATAATTAGCTTTAAAGAAACGGATTATTTTAGCACAATCAGGCTGTTGACCCCCCCCCAGCTGCTGCAGATGTCAGCGCAGCAAAACAAGAGCTTCAAAGAGAAGTCGGCGGAGCAGAAAATACGAGTGACCGTCAGTCTGTTGGCCGGCGGGACGTTCTTCACGCTGATGAAGGATGAACCCCCGCCCCCCCCCCGCTGTCACGCTCACATAACGCCTCTTTCTCTCCTCTAGATCAAAGCGTCGCTCTGGAATTTCTATCAGACTTCCTGATCCTGAAGAATGCCTATAAGAGCCCAGCTGATAACTCTGTTCTTCTTCCATTTGCTCCTCATGAACTTCATGGTTTCTTTTCTGTCTCGCTTCAGTTCGTCCACGCTTCACCGAGCCGGCCAAGATGAGGAGGCGGGTCATCGAGCGTCCGGTCGGCAGCTCCGTGCGCCTCAAGTGCTCGGCGAGCGGGAACCCGGCGCCAGAGATCGTCTGGCTGAAGGACAGCAAGCCGCTGCTGGACGAGGAGAGCGGCGCCGGCGGGGAGAAGAAGAAGAAGAAGAAGAAGAAGTGGACCCTGAGCCTGAAGAGCCTGACGCCGGAGCACAGCGGGAAGTACACCTGCCAGGTGTCCAACAAAGCCGGCGAGATCAACGCCACCTACAGGCTGGACGTCATCCGTGAGTAAAGCCGGCAGCGTCTGCAGCGTCTGAAGCGTCAGCACGCAGCACAACTCTGCTTCTGGCTCACATTCACACGCTGGGGCTGGGTGCCTTGCCCAGAGGTACATCAGCAGTGATGGGGAGCTGGAATCAAACCCAGCTCTGCAGAGCAGGCATCAGGTAGCGGCGCTCTCTGGAAGCGTCGTTACAGCGAGTGATGGCGGTGATGATGGTTTAACACGGGGAAGTTTCTGTGTTGGCCGTGTGGACGGCGAGGAGGACAGAGCTACTGAGAACATTATTCTGACCGGAGAAGACACGCCCTGCCACACCTGTTACTATTAGGGAGGTGCTCTGGTCGTATCAGAGCGACTAGTTACTCAGCAACGCCTCCTGCTGGTGAAGCACGGAGGAGGCAGCGTGATGCTGATGGAGCAGAACCAGAACCTGCTGGAGGCTGCAGGAGGTGGAGGTTCTCCTTCCTGCAGGAGAACCAGCCTGAACCTGCAGCCTGAGATGTTATGGTTGCTTTAGACCAGATTCCTGGGTTAGAACGGCCTAGTCAAAGTCCAGACCTGGATCTGTCTGGGAATGCTAAAAAATCTCAATGCAGATAAAGGTTTGACAGGAACTTCCAGCTCTAGAAAAGTATTTAAAGAACTCCCGGCTCGTCTCTGATGTTGGATGTTCTGTCGCTCTTTAATGGTTCCAGTAGAACCATTAAATCTATCTTATCTTATCTTATCTAGAAGAAACGTGTAAAGCAGGGGTGTCAAACTCATTTTGGTTTAGGGGCCGCATTCAGCTTAATCTGATCTCAAGAGGGCCACACGAGTAAAATCATAAATAGAACTAATAAAAGTGGACTTTTTGTTGATTTTTATATTTAAATAAATTTCACTTTTACACAATATATTATGAATAAACTCAGCGTTTTTAAGAAAAGTATGTGCAATTTCAACAATACTTTTACTCAGTTAAACATTTACTTGTGCATTATGCATAAGAACTGATCACAGTGATTATACAATGTTGAAAAACATTTATTCACATTTTTTGGAACTTAAAAACACTGTCCTGCATGACAAAATACATCAAACAGATAAAAATTAGGAAATGATTTAAAATCAATTTTCCACATCTGCAGCTGCCATCTGCTGATTAAAACACAGCGCCCCTTGTGGACAATATAGGAACTGCAGATTTTCAATTAAACAAAGTACATGTTTTTTTCAATAATTGTTTTATCATTCTCTTCCTTTTATCTCCTCTTTCTTTCACCTTTTTTTCTTCTTGTTCTTCCTTTCCTCTCCTACTTTCCCATTGTAGTGTCCATATCATTTGAGATATTCCCCGCATGAATCATAAAAAAACTATTCACATTCATAAATCAAGCGGAGCACTATGGCAAAAGCAGTTCTGCTCCACTTGTGAAAGTCAAATCTGATGAGCTCTTTTTGGCATTAAGACAACAATTCTTATTCTTTTTTAATAATGATAATGCATTTAGCCACCGGGCCGGACTAAATTGTTCGGCGGGCCGGAACCGGCCCGCGGGCCGTATGTTGGACACCCCTGGTGTAAAGGGTGAAATGTGCGTTCTGTAGCGCTGCACTTACCTGACTCCGCCAGATAGATTTGCTCCGCATATCCATCTGGAAACCTTCCGTTGAAGTAATTTTGGGAAGGGGCGAAAATACTGGTTAGCTGATTGGCCTATGTTGGTGATAGACGGGCCAAATGAACCAATCAGATTCGTCGTCACTCTGTTACAGCGACGACGAAAACACAACCACAAGCCAGGCTACTCTTGCTGCTGCAGGTAAAGGCTCGTTAGCTCAGCAAAGAAATACTCTGTAATGCCGATAAAACTTGCTCGATAGCCACGCTAACGCTAGTTTCATCGGCTGAAGCCGCCATGTTCTTTAGACTGAACTGTCGCGCTTCTCGTTGCGTCACACCTCAACCCGCCTCAAAGCCAATGCTGATTGGACGTTTGTTTGGTGAACGGCTCCAAATTTTCTTTAACGGAGAGTAGCCAGACTGATCTGCGAGTGAAACCTTGAAAGCTCGCGAGATCAGGATGGTCTCACCAGGCTAGCGCTGCACAGCCACTAACAACCTTATTCTAACCTCTCTACGGTAAAACATGCTGTTAAAACCCTGAAACGGGTCAATAAACTGAGAAAGACTGAGACGCGTTCTCCTTCCTCAGAGCGGACCATCTCCAAGCCGGTCCTGACCGGAACCCACCCGGTCAACACCACCGTGGACTACGGGGGAACCACGTCGTTCCAGTGCAAAGTCCGCAGCGACGTCAAGCCCGTCATCCAGTGGCTGAAGAGAGTCGAACCCGGAGACGAGGACAAGTTCAACTCCACCATCGAGGTAGAGGCGCTCCGCCGCACACACCACGGCTTTAGTTAGCGTCTGCCGGTTCTGAAGCTGTTCTGCCCGGTCCAAAGGTCGGGGACCACCGCTTCGTGGTGCTGCCCACAGGGGAGGTGTGGTCCAGGCCGGACGGCTCCTACCTCAACAAGCTGCTGATCAGCCGAGCCAAGGAGGAGGACGCCGGCATGTACATCTGCCTGGGAGCCAACACCAAGGGCTACAGCTTCAGGAGCGCCTACCTGACCGTGCTGCCAGGTGAGAGACCAGCGCACGGCTGCACCCACCTGTCCTATCATCCATCGGTCCATCCATCTGTCCATACATCTGTCCATACATCTGTCCATACATCTGTCCTATCATACACCTGTCCATCCATCTGTCCATACATCTGTCCACACATCTGTCCATACATCTGTCCATCCACCTGTCCTATCATACATCTGTCCATACACCTGTCCTATTATACATCTGTCCATCCACCTGTCCTATCATACATCTGTCCATACACCTGTCCACACATCTGTCCATACATCTGTCCATACACCTGTCCACACATCTGTCCATACATCTGTCCATACATCTGTCCATCCACCTGTCCTATCATACACCTGTTCATCCATCTGTCCATTCATCTGTCCATACATCTGTCCATACATCTGTCCATACATCCTACCTTACATCCACCTGTCCTATCATACATCTGTCCATACATCTGTCCATCCATCTGTCCATACATCTGTCCATACATCTGTTCATACACCCACCTGTCCTATCATACACCTGTCCATACATCTGTCCACACATCTGTCCATACATCTGTCCATCCACCCTTCCTTACATACATCTGTCCACACATCTGTCCTATCATACACCTGTCCATCCATCTGTCCATCCACCCGTCCTTACATCCATCCTTACATTAGGGCTGTGCATAAAAATCGACACAAAGATTAATATCTAATTTTTAGAAACGATTTAATATCGATATTCTGGCTTTCAATATCGATGTAACTCCCAGCCACTAGGGGGCGCTATCACAGCCATCAGTGTTCACAGAGAGGAAGTGAGACGAATTTGCTGAACGGCCGACAGGATTTTAGAAGCGCCTTCGTCCCTAAAATCAGACGTTTGGGACATTTTTAGTTTCTGTGATAAATGCTTTGAACCAAATGCACTTTATGTTCCTGTTAATGTATCAGTGTTCAATAAATTGAACATAAATATAATATTTGGCCGGTTTTGGTGATTGGATGACTTTGAGCATTAATTTGAAAGTAATAAATATCGATACTGGAGTCAAATCAAGCTGAGCTACGTATCGATAATCGTATCGAATCGGCTCCTCTCAGATGATCCCCAGCCCTACATTCCATCCTTCCATCCATCCTTCCATCCTTCCTTCATTTCATCCGTCCTTCCATATCTGCATATATTCATAGTCAGGCATATCGTCTTCCTAATTTAATCTTAAAAGGAATAGAAACTAATTTAGAATCTGGAGAAGTCGTGGTCTTTAGAAATAGCATCTTTTACCTGAATCTGAAGGTGTTTTCTTGCTCTGCGCTGTAACACAGACGCCTGTCAGCTGACAGGAAGCTCTGATCCTACAGAGATTACAGGCAAACGGACCTCGGCTCAGTTTCTGAAAACGTTTAGACGTTTCTAACGCGGCTTCCTGCTGAAGCCGGCAGAACAGACAGAGGGTGGATGTTGAAAGGTGGGTGTCTGCTGATATCACGATAAATTCTCATCTTTCTCTTTACTGCAGATCGCAAATCGCCGCCCAGCTCCGTCCCCGCCGTAGCGTCTCCCAGCCTCCCCTGGCCCGTCATTATCGGCATCCCAGCGGGCGTCGCCTTCATCCTAGGCACCGCCCTCCTCTGGTTCTACCAATCCAAACGCACCTGCACCTCCTCCTCCTCCGCCCTCCCCGCCGCCCAGCGCTTACCGGCGGCGAGCCGCGATCGTGCCGGCCCGCCGCTCCCCGCCGCGGCGCCCAGCGCAGACAAAGATTCCCTGTCGTACGAGGAATACCTGACGCATCAGCAGCTGCTGCTGGCTCAGGGAGGAGCTGGCCTGGCCGCCAAGGCCTACCCCAAGATCTACACGGACATCCACACACACACACACTCACACGTCAGCGGCAAAGTGCACCAGCACCAGCACATCCACTACCAGTGTTAGCGGTCAGCGGGCGGCGCCGTGCCACCTGGACCCGGACACAAAGACGCATTTCACCCAAAGACTGAGAGCCGCAGCAGCGGACATGCAAGAGAGCGTGCAACTGTGCTGCAGACGACTCTCTGACAGCAGACGCCTCTCTGACAGCAGACGCCTCTCTGACAGCAGACGCACTGAAGGATGTAGAGAAAGAAGGTCCTCAGTTTCACCCCTACCAGGGAAATCTACCAAAGCAGCAGATCAGTTCTCTGGTCTATCAAAGCCCAGCTTGCTCTGGGAACCTGCGTCACGCAGCAGGAGAACGCCTCAGCAGGAGAACGCCTCAGCAGGGTGCAGCGTGGCCCTGCAGCCTTTATCGAGATCAACCCACTGTGATGGAGCAGCAATCTGCATCTTAACGCATCGTCTGAATATTTCCACTCAGACACACGGATGCAGGGTTCCTGTAAAAGTATTCACGCCCTTAGAACTTCTGCTCTTTTTGTCGTGTTACAAACTTGATCTGTTTTAGTGGGATTTTATGATTCCGAAGGTTTGAAATGGTTCAAAGCTAAAAATCTGAAAAGTGTGGCATGCAGTTGTGTTCATCCCCCTTTACTCTGGTCGGCTTAAATTAAACAGGATGCTCCGCTTTAAACAAGTTCTTTTCTGGGTGAAGAAAACAGCAGAAGAAGTTTGTAGTTTGCAGAAGATCCAACAGACCTGGAAGATGATGCTGCGCTCAGATGAGAGGAAAACTTCCTCCACCGACATGTCCGGCCTGCGCGGGTCTGAGGCGGTGGGTGATGTTTAAGATGTTTAAAAGTGAAAGCTAGAATTAGATGAAAAAGTGCTGATGTGACATTTGAAAATCCAACATTTTCCCTGATGAGGAAAACCCTCAGAGGAGTTTCTGTGGGCAGGCTGCAGCAAACGATGGGGAATCATCTGCTACCTTCAGGTTTTCAGTTATTTTTGCACAGATCTTCAAACTAAAGAAGGAAAATGTAGAAATCTGTTTTTAAATAAGACATTTAATATGTTGATGTTGCTCCCTGATATGTTATGTGCATCAGCACACTGCAGTAGCTGTGAATCTATTTCTGGTCCATTTACCATTCATCTCTGCACCGACTCTGCTGCCTCATCCTCTGTTTAAACCAATATAGTGAATTCATGCACATCAGACACATTTCAGTGGCAGATGTGGTCTTTACCTGTCTTACATTTCAGCCAGGAACCGTAAATTCATGTTCTACATGCTCATGGTGCATCTCTAAAGGACTTAAACGGCCTGTTAGCAACGGCTTTGACTGCAAACAGCATCCACAATGTCGTGTTTCTTTTCCCTGTGGGATGTTTTCTGTGCCCTCATTGCATTTTTATTTAAATAAAAATAGATAATCAGGTATTTTTTTATTTCCTGTTGAAGCAAAGAATAATTGTCCTGAAGCAGTTCTTAGTGCAGCTGAAGCACGCCTCTCATCCTGTTACTGACTGGACCTGATGGACTGCCGCTCAGAAAACTGTGGAAATGTGAACTCACCACTAACATTTACATGGAATAACATCAGTGCTACACATGACTTTCTTTAAACTATACAGGTTTTAGCATCACCTGCAAAACAGGACAAAATATAATAAAAAGGAAGGTGTGTTTCTAATTTATTCTACATTTCTTTTCCATATAACTGGGCATTATACTGCATGAATGGATTGTGTGTTATAGTCATAAAGGAAGCTATGTAGCGAGTACTATGTTCATTTTATTGTAAGATAATGTATATGTTCTGACAAATTATACAAGTTTTATTGATTATCTTCATAACGACAATCTTGTACAGATCTAGTTCATTTAGATTAAAAACTCCTTTCTGTAACATTACATTCATGTTTTTGGTGCCATTAAAACATGAAACCATGTTTCTGGTTATTCTCATAAAGTTACGTTTTTGTTGCCTATTATTACAGAAAGTGAAGCTCGTATAATATATAGGTTCATTACATGTTGTCAAATACTTCAAAGCTTTGTTTCTTATAATTTTGATTACAAGAAACTCAAAATTCAGCATCTCAGAATATTAGGATTTTACACAAGTTCATTAAAACGCACATTTTTTCTGATAGTTCTGTTCATTTCTCACAGATCAGCCTGTGGTTCTGCTCAAGAGTTCAGGAAGCGCAGCTTTGGGTCATCTGCCTTGTTGGTTCTGGTTTCTCTCATCTAACAGCAAACATGCTGTAGTCCACCCTTCACCAAATTTATTAGTAAAATCAAAAAAAGAAACAGCGATTGGAGAACAGAGATAGTGTGACATTTAATCGTAGTCCATCTAGAAAATACCTTTAGGTCTTCACAAAACTATTTTTAGTTCTTTTTACCTAAATTAAATTTCACTTATTGCTCCTTTAACTCCCAGATTTTTTTATTAAGGGGAAAGCATTAGGCTGGTTTAAATCTTATCTGTCGGACAGATTCCAGTTTGTTCATGTTAATAATAAATCTTCCTCAAACTCTAGGGTCACTTGTGGAGTACCACAGGGTTCAGTCCTTGGACCAATTCTCTTTACTATATATATGCTTCCGATAGGCAAAATTATCAGACAGCATGGGATTAATTTCCACTGTTATGCTGATGATACTCAGCTATATTTATCCATAAATCCTGATGAATCCAATCAATTACTTCGACTGCAATCATGTCTTGATGACATCAAAAGCTGGATGACTTTAAATTTCCTGCATCTAAATTCTGACAAGACAGAAGTTGTAATCTTTGGACCAGAGTCTTCAAAAAATAAAGTTCTTAATCAATCACTTAATCTGGATGGCATTAACTTGGCCTCTGGTAATAAAGTAAAAAATCTTGGTGTTATTTTTGACCAAGACATGTCATTTAAATCCCATATTAAACAGGTTTCCAGAGTTTCCTTTTTTCACCTCAGGAATATCGCCAAAATTAGAAACATTCTGTCCAGGAGTGATGCTGAAAAACTAGTCCATGCATTTGTTACTTCAAGGCTGGACTATTGTAATTCTTTACTATCAGGAAGTCCACAAAATGCAGTTCAAAGCCTTCAGCTGATCCAAAATGCTGCAGCAAGAGTTCTGATGAAAATCAACCAGAGGGATCATAATTCTCCAGTTTTAGCTTCCCTTCATTGGCTTCCTGTTCCTCTGGCTGGTATTTTATCTCAGGACGTTGTTGCAGGACATCCACTGTTCCATCATGCAGACCCAAGATAAAATGTAGCCTTCATGTATGAAAGCCCCCTGAATGTGCAGATTGTGTTGTAGTAGATTACAGAAATAAATGATTGATAGAAAAACATTAATATGATGAGTTTCCCCTCAAGCAGAGGAACCTGGTAGGCCCTGAAGATCAAACTCTAGAACCGACACCCGTTCCCAGAGAGAATCCACGTCAGTGCAGGACCTCCTGGTTCCATCCGTCTCCAGAAATAGTTGAAGCCCCTCAGTTGTGGCTTTTGCAGCCGGCGTTTTATCTGTCAGCGCGCCTGTCTGCAGAGATGACAGATGGACAAGCGTTGCGTGCAAATGGAGGGCGTGAAGGCGCGGCACCTCTCCGCCCTCTGACTCATTTAGGAGAGGAAGATGATGAAAGAAGGGCCCGCTGAAACGACGAAGAGCTGCAGACCGCAGCAGGCCGTCACACAGACACTCAGGCTAGTCAATGATTATTAGCCTGCAGCTCATTTCCTAAAAATCAATCCTATTTATCAGTAAATAATAAAATCAGTTAAGATATGTTTTAGCTTCCTCAGCAAGACGATTACAAAAGCATTTATTCTAGTTTGTTGCGTGATTTTCTGAAGAGACTGAGGGAGTTTTATCGTACCAACAACATTGTGTTAGGGTATATATATATATATATATATATATATATATATATATGTATATATATATGTACCAACAACATTGTGTTGGTACATATATATATATATATATATCTCCACAGTCTGGAGCGGGTTTAGCTCCAGCTGGTTCTGACCGTTGGACCAGCCGATCGGCCTCCTGGACGGATAGCAGGGCGTCATCTGCAAACTGCAGGAGCTTCACAGACGGTCCGCTGAGACGCCGTCATTCGTGTTCAGCAGGAAGAGGAGTGGGGACAGTCGGTGCTGATGGGTTATGGACGGGAGAAGATGCTCCGCAGCCTCATCCTGCTGATCCGCTGACAGGTGGAGACTGTTAACCAGAGATCCTCCACCAGAAGCTCACAGGAACGTTCCTGTGAGCTTCTGGTGGAGGATCTCTGGGTTCAACGTGTTAAAAGGTTGAAGTCCACCAACCAGACCCTGGCGTACATCCCTGGGTGGTGGAGGCGGTGCAGGAGGAGGAGGAGGAGACCCAGGAGGACTTCATCCTCTGCTGACCTGTTTGCATGGTAAGCAGAATGCAGGCAGTCCAGGTCTGCAGGCATTTAATCCTGTGGTGGATGATGGTGGAGCATTTAAACTACCAGGGAACCTCACACCACTCTAGACTCCAGGTAAAGGTCTCTGGCATGAGCAGATTTTCAGGTTCTGGAGCTTTCCTGGCCTTCTGAGCCTGAAAGAGCCATTAACATCGTCCTGCTTATCCTTGGCGGTGGGCGGGGGGGGGGGGGGGGGGGGGGGTCCACAACGGAACCAACGACCTGCAGGCAGCAAACCAGGCGTTGAGGTACAGAACCTGAAATAAAACCGTTTCCTCTGACCAGCTGTCTAAATTAGATCCAGATTGGAACCAAGTGATCTACAGCTGCAACTTTATTTAAAAAGATTAACATTGAGAAACAGGCTGGGAGGGGGGGGGGGTAATGAAAACAGAGCAGGAAGGAAAATTCTTCCCTAAAACTTTCACAGGTGTGAAGGATGTATTTCCACACTGCAGAGCAGCTTTTGTGTGTTACTGTGATTTCTGAGCGGCTGATTGGCCGGTGGAGGTCAGTCATTGGGGGGTGGGTGGGGGGGGGGGGCTACTGGGGTTACTGCTCCTCTCATTGGACAGGAGAACAGCATGGACCTGTCAGAGGAGACATTAAAGAAACAAAAGCAAAAGTAGGAATAACCAGATATGTCCGTCTGTCACTATTTTCATTTCTTCTTTAATTCCTAAAGACTTCATGAGACGTGGCTACACTGTCTGTGTAGGAGGGCCTCTCAGAACTATTCACACCCTCACAGAACCTCACAGAACCTCACAGAACCTCTGTACCTGTGTCAGGTAGCTCACACACCTTTTCCCACATGTTGGTGTCTTTGAGAGGTCTTGTGATTAATTTGGAGTACGCTGAAGTCCATTGTCCATTCAGAGGACCCATCTGGTCCAACCTTCACTGCAAAAAGGACCTAAAAGAAGGTCAAATCTTCTTGAAATGAGTGTCACTGATTTGATTTGAATAGGTAAATAATTTAATCTGCAAATGGAATAAGATTTTCTTTCACTTAAAACAGGAACAACTCGTCTCCATCGTCTTATTTCAAGAGAATATATCTAATTATCTTATTTTAGGGGTAAAATAATCTTATTTACCTGCTCAAATCAAAGACAAACACACTCATTTTAAGAGAATTTGACTTACTTTTGGGTCCTTTTTGCAGTGTTCCATTTCCTGTCCATGTGGTGACCTGTTGCCTCAGTATGTGCTCATTTCCCTGCTGATGTATTTTATGAAGCGCACCAGTCCCTCCTGCAGAAAAACAAAACACAAGAAGATGTGCTCCATCAAAGCTTTGTCCCTGAGGACATTTGTCCCTGAGGACATTTCTAATGCTGCTGCTGGATGGATGGCTTCTTCCTCCCTGAGTGGCCTTTCTGCTCATGTTCTTAGAGGACTCGTTTCACCGTGCATGACCACTCTAAGCAGGTTCTTCACTGACTCTTTGCCTTTTGTTCTGGGGCTGAGCTGCAGATTTCTCTCTGGACCCCCCCCCCTCCCCCCATGGAGCCCTTCTCCCATGATGCAACACGAGGAATCAGCCTGTTTGAGCTGTTGCCTGCTGCCAGGGATCAACTGATGTTTTCCTCTGGACTTTTGCGCCCTGCCTCCCCCTCACCGCTCGTCCATCGGCACGGCGTGTTTTGACCTTCGGGCTTTAACTCATGCTTTCTGGGCGGAGGGCTCTGCGGTCGGCTGGTTAAAGGTTGAAGGCCCATGCGGGAGATTCCTGGGCGCTTGAGTCAACAGCAGCTGCGGTTTGTGATGAAGGGAAGCGGCCCAGAGAGCCTTTATACCATCAACCGCCTTTTCAATGTGAAAGGAGCACTTAGGTGAAAGGAGTCAATGAGCATGAAAGGCTCACACACACACCTGGGCCGGGACGCATCTGCTGACAGAAAGCCCAGAGATGCCGACACACATGCAGCCTCACCTGCACCGGCCCCATGGCGTGCATCTGCAGCACAAAGGCTCACATGCATGCATCCCACAGCCTCCCAGAGGAGAACAACACACACACCTGGCTGCTCTGTTTGCATACCTCTCCCTCTCTAATCATCCTCCACACGGCCACAAAGCCTCCATTAAAACCGGCAAAACAAAAACACACAGAGGCAACAGGCGGCTTCCATCCCTCCACCCATCCCTCCCCTCCATCTTTCCCCCTTTTCTCCGCTGCTCACGGGCCAAATGTTTACCTTCCTCCCATGAAAAGAGAGGGATGTGGAGCGACAGGGTGAGAAAAGAAAGAAATCTGGCTGAGGGGAAGGAAGCCAAGGCCTTTAAAGTCTGCAACAGAGCCGTGACAGAAGCCTCCTAATCTCGGTGTTGTCTTTCGGCCCCTTTTTCTCCCTCCACATCCTGCCAAGTTTGTGTCTGTGTGAGTGTAAGGGGGGGGGGCAGTCACCGCCTGGGCATGTGCTCTGCAACCTAAACTGTGTCTCTGCACTTAGAGAAATGTTTGAGAAGCATTCAGGAAAAGTAGCTCTGTGATTGGATAGGAGAACTCCACGCATGATGGGGGGGGGCAGCCTGGGTCTCTGTGGATGGAGAACATCAGAAAGTCTGATCCCTGACCCGGTTCTGCCCGGTTAACCCGCTTCTGCCCGGTTAACCCGCTTCTGTCTGGTTAACCTGGTTCTGTCTGGTTAACCCGCTTCTGTCTGGTTAACCCGGTTCTATCCGGTTAACCCGGTTCTGTCTGGTTAACCCGGTTCTGCCCGGTTAACCCGGTTCTGTCTGGTTAACCCGCCTCTGTCTGGTTAAACTGATTCTGTCCGGTTAACCCGGTTCTGTCTGGTTAACCCGGTTATGTCTGGTTAACCCGCCTCTGTCTGGTTAACCTGGTTCTGTCTGATTAACCCGGTTCTGTCCGGTTAACCCAGTTCTGCCCGGTTAACCCGGTTCTGCCCGGTTAACCCGGTTCTGTCTGGTTAACCCGCTTCTGTCCGGTTAACCCGCTTCTGTCCGGTTAACCCAGTTCTGTCTAATTAACCCGCTTCTGTCTGCTTAACCCGGTTCTGTCCAGTTAACCCGCTTCTGTCTGGTTAACCTGGTTCTGTCTGATTAACCCGGTTCTGTCCGGTTAACCCGGTTCTGTCTGGTTAACCCGGTCCTGTCCGGTTAACCTGGTTCTGTCTGGTTAACCCACTTCTGTCCGGTTAACCCGGTTCTGTCTAATTAACCAGCTTCTGTCTAATTAACCCAGTTCTATCCGGTTAACCCGCTTCTGTCCGGTTAACCCGGTTCTATCCAGTTAACCCGGTTTTGTCCGGTTAACTAACCGCCCGCCTGGATCGCCTGCTCTTTGTGAGCAGAAGGCTGAGGACGTTAAACGTTGGCAGGCAGAGCTCACAGCATTCATTCCCCACGACGCGCTTAAAGAAAATCAGAAATAGTTTTTTAACATTTTCTACAAATAAAAACCTGAAGAGTATTTTTTTCTATTCAGCAGCTCAAGCTTAAAATGGGATGGAGAGTTTTCAACATTTAATCTGAGCCATTCCATCATATCTCTGCAGGTTCAGGCTGGTTCTCCTGCAGGGAGGAGAACCTCCACCTCAGTCTCAGGTTCTCCTGCAGGATGGTCCTGATTTTCCTCCATCCATCTTCTTTATTCATCTCCTCCATCTTCCCATCGCTCATAAAGAAAAGCCTCCCGCAGCATGATGCTGCCACCACCGTGTTCCACCATGATGCTGCTTGTTCTCTAACGTTCTAACAAACCTCTGAGGCCTTCAGAGCAGAGCTGCAGTTATGCTCACATTAATCATCACAGAATCATCGTCTCACAGCCCAAACACTCAAAGCTTTTATCACTTTAACTTTTGGATTTACTGTAATTTTTTCAGGCAGAGCTAATTTCCTCTATTTGCTCCTTTTACATAAAGGTAATTGTGGCAGAGAAGATAGAGGGGACAATGTCCAGGGTTAAAATTGATATGCAGCTTTCTACCTTCTTGTTTATATATTTTATATATATTTTATATATATTTTACTAAATAATCAGTTTGTCCTGCTATCTTTAACAGAACACGATAGCAAAGCTTTGAATGACATTATCTTTTGCCCACATCAATATATTCCACAGAAAAGAATGATTAACAGTGTTAGGAGCCTGAATTATATTTTGTGATTTTCTTGGTTTGCATCACGGTTAATGTTTCGGTTTGTTTTTCTAGCTAAATTTACTTTTCTTGAAATTATTAGATATTATTGGTAATTCATATAAATTCTTGGAATTAGTATATTTAGCTATTGTGGTTATTTTGATGACTTCTTTGGTTTAAGGCTCCATACGTGTCACTTTTAAGCATGATGCATCATGGGAGTTTGGTGTGTAGCTCACACAGAGGAGCCAAATGGTTTTTTTGACCTCTGTCACCTTTGTATGTATGTTTGGCACCTTTTTTTCTATCTACTTACTAAAAAGTGTTTTAAACACATTAACGTCTTCGTGGCTTTTTTGGACGAATCAAATGTTGAGGCCGACTTCACTTATTTTTTAACCTAACTATGAGATTTGCTTGTTCTGTTCAGCAACAGGTAAATCTCCTCTGTCCTGGACTGAAGACATTAACACATTTTCTCCACGTTCAACCACTAAAGTCCATTTTTACTGAGCCAATAAAAGCCCAAAGCTTTTAAACTTCTTTTAAACTTTAGTGCAGACAGAAAACAACGTGATCTGCAGCTTTCCATCAGAGTCTTAAGTCCTACAGAGGACTCGCTTTGAGACAACAACAGTATCTACTCTCTTCCCACCTCCAGACGTTACGGCCGTCTGATGGTAAATTCAGTTTCTGCAGACCACAAACATCTGTATTTCTTCCAGCTGTTTTACTAAAAGCAGGACGGCTGGGTGCAGACAGCAGCTCCCTGAGGACCGACCCTTTTCCTCCTGTAACCAGAACAGTGAAGGAAAGGCAGGCTGCATTATTAATACGTGTATAAAGCTCACATTATTGTAATGGCCTGCCTTTGGGCTGTAAGTGCACCCTCATTATTAAATACACCTTGTCTTATGAGCCGTTTGGCTGCAGCTTAAACATCAGCTCTGTGAATGCTAAACATCAGAAGTGATGCAGATCACACTTTCTGCCCTTTGGGCTCCGGCAGAAACGCTCCCTGCGCTCCTCACAAAGACAAATAGCTCCGCTGTGAAATCATTTAGTTCGTGTCATGTCTTGCCTGAAGGGGATTACTCTAACAGCACCAAAGGTACGAGACTGAAACTCTGAGTGACAAAGTGTGAAGTCTGGATCAGATTAAGAGGGAAGCTTCTCTCGCACACACGCACAAACCGTGATGGAGCTGTAAAGGGTTGAGGCAGCGAACGATGAGGACAATCTGTGGGAACACGCCGCTGAATAATTGCCACTGACATCAGAATAGTTTTCTTTAGCTCTCTGAAGTGGCAGGGCTCATTTGTACGGCCTGGAGCTACGCACCGCTGACTGAGCGCACAGGAGAAAGTTACACAAAGCAAGATGAGAAAAATTAGTCAAATGGAAAATCTTTGCTCACAGAGTTGCAACTAGAACTGGAAAAGCAAAAAAAAAAACAAAGCTTTCTTATTACAGTTGTGTGGGAACAGCTCAAAGACCCCAACTATGAGTGTGTTTGTTCATAAGGAAGAGATTAGGCTGATTTAGTCGTCGGCCCTCATCCTGTGACACTATGACAGCTTAGGCTGCCCCGGGGGGGGCCGTTTCTCTCTAGGTGGACCAAAAAAAACAGGAAACAACTTGAAATGTCAGTGGAGCACAGAAGGGGATCAGCTCCACTGAGTCTGCACAGAAACATGCCGTAAACAGCGGCGGGCTGAGAGCTGCGTGCGCAGGCCCAGAACACACACTGTCACACCTGAGCCCCCTTCAATGGGCATTATTCAACACCTGACAACCAGGGACAATACATGCTAAGAACGCCCGGCCTGTCTGAACACATCACACGTCCTCGCCACCCGCCTCATCGCCGGAGCTCTCCCTGCCACACTGACTTCAGGTGATATCCGGTTTCTGTGAGGATACGCTTCTCTTTGTCTTCACCTGCAGCTCTTTTGTAACAGATTTAAGGGGAAAAAACAAGTCATGTTAGCAGAAGTGCATCCGACAGGCCGGCTCTGGCTCAGGCTGCTCAGCCGCATCCTTCAAAGAGGACCTGGGAATGTTCTAGCAGCCTTTCAGCCTTTACTGTTAAAGCTGACATGCATCCAGTTCACCTGTGGATGAGACAGGTGTCAGCTGCAGCCCAGCAGGCTGCGCGTCTGATTGGTCCTCTGGTTAACGATATAACAGGCCAGATAGGAGAATATTCTAGTTTATGAGTTTAAAACACAAATAAACCTCAGTCTGTGTTCAACACAGTTCTTCAGGTTTAAAAGGCTTCCAAAACAAAAAGAGGTCCCACCCACTAAAACAGGAAGTGCTTCCTTATATGGATGGTGATGTCATTTGTTTCCCTGCGTCGCTGTAAAACAGAAGACAGATCGTGTTCTAGATCAACCTCGGTCCATGGAGTCAGAAACCTTAAATTAAAGGGAGGCAGCAGCCCAAAGCTGAGGAACCAGGACACGTCCACAGTGGACCGTCCACAGTGGACAGTCCACTGTGGACCGTCCACAGTGGACACCACGGCTGGGACAGATCAGACTTACTGACCTGAGACCTGGACTCAGTCTGATGTGATGGAGCCGGTCTGTGAGCCACAGACTGCAGGCTTTACTGTGAGAACCTCAGTGATGTTGGGCCATTATTATGGGATGTTAATAACTCATAACCTGTTTATGTCAGCTGTAGCTTCATAACTGATGGAACCTGCTGCTTGGCGTGTTTCTCAGCCCACTTAGTCCCAACATGCATCAGGGTTGAGGGTAAAACCCTAAAAAGCTTAAATGACACTCGCTTTGCATCTCTCTCTGTCAGTGCCATGAAAAAAAACACATTTTTGTGTCATAAGCTTCTCCTGAACGTCTGTTATATATCTAGTGTAGCTCAAAGGAGTTAAAAAGCTTTCAGGGTTCATTATTAAGGCAAACATCCTCCTCCTTTCACCAACTGCATTAAATTGCATCCTAATAACAAAGAATATGATAAAATCTACTTAGTTTCTATCGTAGGCTTAAAATGCAAACACCAAGTGTGATATATAGAGAATTTTAGGCCTCGTTTGTGAGGCCAGACCTGTAATGGCAGCGCTGCTCAGGGCCACCTGGACTAGTGCGCAACTACTGCCAGTTATTAATTTATTCTGTTTATTTTATTTTATGGTGGCAGTTTTTTTATTTTATCTTTTTAACACATGTAGTCCAAGACAAATTTCCCCTGTGGGGACAATCTACCTATCTTTATGAATAACCTGAATTAAATAGTTAAACATGAAGGCTTGTATGTTGTGAATTTAGATCTTATTTTGAAATCTCAACTAAGTTGTTAAATTCAACTGTTTCTATTATTCTTCTTTAATATTTGCTCGTGCCTTTGCAACGTGTTTTAAACCTTCTCTTGATGTTCCTCCTGCATGTTTAGCTTCAGCTGCAACTTGTTTCATGTTTTGTTCCTGAGCCAAATGAAGGAGGATGTCTGATTATATATCAGTATTTTAACTTTTCATTCAGCGCCTGATTAGCAAGTTTAAAGGATTTATTTAAACTAACTGCAGATAAACAGATGCACTGTGTATCCCAACTGCATTCTGATGACTACTGTAGTGGTTAAAGCCTCCCAAGCAGAACATGGACAGGTTTGTGGATCTGGTGACACAGTTTGGAGAAACGGGAGCTAACAGTTATTCACACCAGATAAAAATGCCAGTCAGAAGTGGAGCACCTACCTGCATGCTGCCAGCTGTGCTGAATCACAGACAGCTTTTAAATCTCTGGGCTGGGTTCCAGCCTGCTAGGTCTCAAGCTCTCAGACAGTAATGAGGATAAGTCGGCATATTACCTTGATTTTGTGAATTCAGATTGTAGCTGGACATTTTTCTATTGCTACTGTTGTTCTTGGGCTGTATCTATTTAGTTTATTTAGAGTTTAATATTAGGAAAAACAAATAAATGCAACACTTGCTTTATCTATGATGGTTCCAGAGAGGCTCAACTCATTTTTATCAGTTTATTTCATCTGAACTTGGACACAGAAACACATATTAGGACAATGACACATGCACCTAAACATGAACCGGGTTGTTTTCTAAGGACAGAAGCTCAGAGACGACATGGAGAGTCTGAAGGAGGACGCCGGCCTGAAGACGGGGGACTTCCACCCTGAACTCTGACTGAACAGCTCTGGAGTTGGAGACGTTGTAGGGGAGCGGCTGGAAGATGAGAAAAATCCTCTTATTCTGACTTTCCAACACAAATTCCTCCGTTTTTTAGAGGCACATAAAGAAAGAATATCTGATGCAGGAGGTGGGGTGCCGGGGAAGCTTTTACTTCATCAGGTAAAACAGAATTAACTTGTTTAGTCTGTAAGCTTTTCATCTGCCACAATATGGAAAATAAAGAAACCTATAAAAACAGCAAAACTATTGTAGATTTTAAACAGAGGATTCATTTGATGTCTTTATTGAGAAAATGAGAAATAAAGCGGGTCACCTGACCGTGGCCGACTGTACACAGTGGGTGGAGAGTGGGCTCTGGTTGTAGGGCCTGCAGGAGATGGAGCCTGAAGGCACCAGCAGATAAATCCATGGTTAACGCTTCACAGCATGAAAACAGCTGCAGACACACATCTGGTCACGTGCATTAAGGACCAGCTTCTGGTGATCTATCTCCATCATTTACAGGATGGAATGATCTTCTAAAAGAGACATACCATTGTTACTTTATCAAGGAATTTCTTTTTGAATCCACAGCTAATGACCGTTTTACCTCTACAGTTCCACCCTGAATGCAGATGGAAAGAGGACATCTCCAGCAGCATGATGCTGCCACCACCGTGCTCCACAGCCACGATGGTGAGGAGAAGTTCAGGTCAAGTAGTTTAAATTAATTAAGTAGTTAGTTAAACTGAACCCAGGGAACTTAATTGTTGTCTAAAAACATAATTTACATTAACTTGATATTTATTCCACCCTGAAAAAGGGGGAAATGTTTAAAATAAATGAAGAAAAGTCCAGAATAACGCCACTGACTGTATTTCAGGGGAAACGTCAGCCTGAGGTTATTTGTCTGATTTAGCTGCTAACATATAGCAGCTCGTTTCCTGGTTTACCAGCTTCAGACATGCAGAGCGTACGCAGGGGAAGCACACGTATAAAAACCCAACCCATCAGAACCAAACCGTGTTAAAGCTAAAATACGTCCGTTCATCAGTTATTTAGAATAAACGCACTCTGCCAATAATAACATGACAGCAGCAGCACTACTGCGGTTATGTTGCCATAATTTAGGAGACAGATCAGATTAACCCATGAACCAGTAACCAGAACCAATACCTGGATTTACAGCCACTTCTCAGGAAACCAGAACCGTATAAAAGCTTTATTTCAGAACTTTCTGTTCAAAAAATGAAACTAACATATCGATTCAAGTTTAATGATTCTGGCTCAAAGTTAATGAAATTGGACCTCAGACCAACCCAGACATGTGGACCTGCTCAGCAGAACTGGGTCTGGGTTCTTTGTGCATGCGTGAAATGGAGGAGACCAGCCTGAGGTTCTGCTCCGGGTTCTGGAAGCCCAGGCTGCCTTCAGCTCGTCTGCACGGTTGGTTCTGGTGTCTCATCTTCCTCCGGATCATCCATGGGTTCTGGTGTTAATGTGGTGATTATTTTATATTTTTATATTTTAACGTGTTCTGTCTAACAGTGCAGGTTTCAGAACCGGAGCTATGTACCAGAAGCTTTATCAGCCTTTCTGCTGGGACTTTTATACGGTACCATGGCGCTTAAAGCAGGATAACGGTACCGGTCCCAGGTCCTGCTGAACATGAAACCTGCATCTCCATGAAGCCTGCCAGCAGAAGGAAGGATCCAGCGCTCTAAGATGTTCTGGTCCATGTGTAGACTGTGGACTTTAGAAACCCAGTGGACCAGAATCAGCAGATGACCTGGTGGCCCATGTCTTCTCCAGTCTTCCTCCAGACTCTGGACCTTGATCTCCAAGTGAAATGTACTTTACTCCCATCTAAAGGACTCTGGACCTCTGAGCAACGCTGCGGTAGCTCTCTGGTTCAGAACCGGCTGCAGCCGGGTTCTGGTCTGCTGCGGCGTTGCTGGCTCAGGAAGTTATGATGCCATGTCCACTTTTTCCTCCACTGAACTTTCCAGTACCGTGACTGGATCCAGCGCTCACTGAATACCCGTTTTATTACCCATGATCCTTCAGGGCTTCCCTTATTAGTCTGTTTCCAGCTTATCTGACATAAATTAGATCAGAAGCGGCTGCTGACGTCCGCTCCAGCAGACCTGCAGCACTAGCATCAGTGAGAGGCGGAGAACGTACCCATTCTTCCCTCCTGAGGCTTCTTCACTGACGGCCTGGGCACCGAGTTTGGCTGCAGCAGAACATTAATCACAGGTAATGCAGCTTATTTAACGTTACGTGTCATGATGGCGTATAATGTGCAGAGATGGCCTGTAAGACGTCACGGATGTGGGCGGGGCTGACTTAGCGGCGCTTACTTTCCTGAAGAGGCTCCGCCCATCTCCATCCATGGGTTCACTGCAGCCAGACAGGAAGGCAGGCTTCATTAGTTCTGCTGGCCTCAGCTGGCTGAACACCACAGCCGCTCCCTCTGAGGCAGCACAGCTTTAAGCTACATTTATTCTGCCTCACAGTCAAAGCTGCATTTACCCAGCAGAGCGAATGCTAAGGTAGAAATCAGCCGTGGAGCTGGAGGGAGCAAACGTTTAGAAATGATCCTTAAAGAGCAGAAATAGATCAATGTGAGCCAGTGTTCCATTTAAAGCATGCAGACCATGTGGCGCTGATATTCATCTTTAACGGTCAAATATTATCAAACTACAGCTGTATATTCCTTTATTTATAATTTCTCTATGTATTCCGCTATAATCCATAGTTTTAACCAAATGTATAAGGTTCCCACTTCAGGAAGAGCTCAGACACTGAGTCAGCAGCGCCACCTAGTGGAGAGCATGGCGTGTTGCTGATGTGTTCATGCACCTTAATTAAAATAAAATAAAGATTTTACATGCAGATAAACAGCAGATGTTTAGAGCCACATAAGTGGAAAGGTTAAATATCGGTTAATACTTAAGGATCCAAAGTGAGAACTAAAATAGAAATAGAAATAAATGACGGCAAATTAAGTCAAATAAAAAAGATTAAGCACAAACATAAGAAAAAAACAAATACAGTAGTTATTAGCAATAGAATACCCAGAGTTAAAGTAATGTGTGAGTGAGTAGGATAATATTCTAAGTTATTGTTCTATGTGACAATTTGAAATAAAAATGCACCTGATTATTAGTGTAATATTAGAAACAGGATATTATTAACAGGAGAACAAAGAATATTCCTGGATATGATCATTGAGGCTGAACAGAACGTTCTCTGACCTGCGGTGCTGCAGAGCGTTCTCCAGCGTAGCGATGTAAGCGCTCTGATCACTCAGCGTCCTTTAAACGGAAACATTCAGTAGAATTTATTAAACATTTATGGTCCATAAATCTAGACGCTTTACTCACTTTGACATCTGCTGCATTTCTTGTTTCGTCTTCACCAACAACTCCTCCACTTTCTTATTCTAGAACAAGCAGAGATTCTCATCATTATCAGCGTATGAGCACAGCGGTGAGGCAGAGGCAGAGGCAGATAGGTTGTGGGTTCAAATCCAATTAAAAGAATGTGTGTTAATGTTCACAGATGGTGTGTAGGAACCCAGCAGACCTGCAGGTGTGTCCACACAGCGCTGACCCAGAGGGGCTCACCACAAATGATCACCACACTTTTACCATTTTGATTTGTGAAAATCTTCATTATTTTCCTTCTGCTTGTTTGTGGTTTTAATCTAATGAAATGTTCAGGAGGGGCGTGAAAACTTTACCAGGCCCTGGACAGACTCGTCTCTCACCCTTTGTTTGTAGTAATCCATCAGCCTCTTCTGATGTCGAGCCTGAAATATGACGACCTGCAGACACCACGGTTCTCAGTTCTTTAGGGTTAACACACAGATTCACAACTTTTTATGCATATTATTAAACATGACAAAGAGGAAACTGTACTAACTTTGCTGATCTCTGTCAGATATCTGGTTGCCACAGCACCAAGGTCAGAAAACAGGTCCTTGATGTCTGGGCTGCTCTGAAACAGATACATTTAAATTTAAATAAATAGATTTAAGTGTGTGCAGCGGTGGCTGGAACGTGTAGCGGCAATAAAAGTAACTTACTTTGTCAGAGAGGGGGGACACCTGGCACTGGGCGCTGCATATTACACACCTGCCATGGCTGCCTGAAAGATTGCAACAGGACACTGACGGCGTTACAGAGATGGTTTAAATTCCTGGTAAGACTCAGTGATGCTGAGACTTCAGCTCAATAACTGAAGAAATGCGGTCCTAGAAATCTAAAGTTAATAATCAGGAGGCTTCAGCTGTGGGGGAAGCCTGACTTAGCATGACAGGAGACCCCTGATCACAGAACTGCCACCTTGATCTGGGTTTGAGAGACCTAGAGAGGTTTTGCCTGCAGAGTCAGTTAGGGTTCAGAAGAATACCTAAATGTTTCATACCTGATGGCAACCATTAAAAATGAAAAGCAGTGAGATATGTAGACTGGCATGTAGGCCAGAGAGGCTTGTCCTCAAACTTGTTCCAATTTATCTTATAACCCGATATATTTGGGTAAAGATCATAAACAGAGACTGCCACCAGCCGCCCCTTAATTTTTGAATCTGCACATATTTTTAAGGCTAATGGCTGTAAAGCAATGGAGATAAGCTACATTTCTGCCTCGTTCCTCTGGAGAGAGAAATAAAGCCCTGAAAACAGCCCCTTAGTAACAACTGCAGCCTATAATAAATATTATTATATTTATCTTTATTTTACATTGAGTGTTTAGCCTAGTCATTTTATTATGTTATCCCTTATCTGATCTACTGCATTCTGATGTTTTACCTATTTCACTTTGTTTTACCTCGTGTTAAAGTGTTCTTTAAATAATGATGACAATAATGATAATTATGATCACAAGAAACTTTTGCATCAACTCTCAAAAGCTGGAAAGAAAAGAGACAAAAACATTTTTCACAACTCACTAAGTAGCTCAGGGTAATATTTTAGACTAAAATATTTTAGACTAAAATATTTTAGACTAAAACATTTGACAATTTATATATTTTTTTCTCTTCAATCTCACCATCATGTTCATTAATTTCTGTCAAAAGCTGCAGCATTTTGATTTAATCCATCCTAACGTAGAATTTGCAAGACATACTCTGATTGGATGAAAAAAAAACACAACCTGTCTGTAATTGGCTGGTGGAGCGGACAGTTTTTTTTTTAAGTTAAACCCCCCCCCCCCCCATTACAACCATCAAACGCAGCAGCAGCGGATATGAACGTCTGAGTGGAGCTGTAGTGATGGCGAAGGACACTAAAAGCCGACTAACCATTTAAAAAGTGTTTTCTACCTTTCTGATAGCAGACGCTACAGACCACGTGGCCGCATGACGTCACTGCTAGCTTGCGCTCAGGACTTTGAGAAAGAAAGCAGGAGTTGCAGCAGACCCAGTGAGACATTTCCAGACCTGTTAGTGAATAAAACTACAATTACGTTTCCATTAGCATTTCTAATTGCATTTGATAGTTAACGGCATTGTATTTATGTTGCTGGCTGTAGCAATAAAAGCAAAAAAAAAAAAAAAAAAACACCTAATGGTTTAATCCTTTTAAAAAAGGATTAAAAACATTTCTTTTTAGCAGGACATATGACTTTTAACATTTTACAATTATGCTATTGATTTTATTCATAAGTGTTTTAAAGCGATGCTTAGTTTTAAATTTTGATTTTACCCTTCTATGATGATTTTACCTGTAGCACTTTCAGATTTTTCTTAAATGTAAAGTGCATTACAAATAAAATGTATTATTATTATTATTATTGTTAGATTGTTTGCTAGCTGCATACTAAGGTAGCATAATGCTCACTGATATGACAAAATAAAATAATTTAACTCTGCTCTGAGGCCAATTAGCATATTTAGCATAACTAGCTAGAGCTGTCCCATACTGGCTAACTCGTTGGACCTGCTGTTAACTTTCCACCTTTTGGTGAGTAGCTCAGCTACATAAAAAAAATAACTTATTGTTGTTGTTACCGAGTAGTTCGTTGTGAAATGTTTTGGGTTTCCTGTGAACGCTTAGCTGTAACCCTGTCTATCTAATGGAAAAACGGTTATCCCTGGCGAGGCACCGCGTCTTCTTCTTCTTGAGTTTATTGGCGGTTGGCAAACATCTTGTCGGTGCGCATTACCGCCACCTACTGGTGAGGAGTGTGGGTCAGAATGGCACTATGTATTTCTAAAGATGCTTATATTTTCATAAATATATGTCTATAAATTTATATAAAATATCTGTTTATAAATACTAAATACTCCTAATCATTCTGGTTATTGTTAGATACTTAAATAAATATTGATAACATTCATTTTCTGAATTTTTCTGCAGAATGTCCACCAGGTCAAATTTCACTTTCTCATTAGTAAGGTTTCTGACCAAGTTCCTTCTTTCTTCTTCATACTTCTTACAACACATCACTACATGTTCTTCTGATTCTTCTTGTCCACAATATTCAAATCTACCTGAAATATGTTTCACTGTTATGAATAGTGTGTCATTTAATCCAGTATGTCCAAATCTAAGCCTTGAAATAACTGTTTCCCCTCTTTGTTTCTTTCTGCTATCCTCATTTCTCCGACTTTCCATTGAATCCTATTAAACCATCTTCCTTTCCTCTCTTCTTCCCATTGCTTTTGTCATGTTTCCTTCAGTCTTTGTTTAATAATACTTTTAATTTCTGTCTTACTTAAGTTAATCATCATATCAATGGTTCTATTTTTTGATGCTTCCTCTTATCAGCAATTTCATTTCCATTAATTCCTATATGTGCTGCTGGTACCCACACAAATGTAACATTAATACCCATCATTTGAATTTGATATAAAACTTGCTGTATTTCAGTCAAGATGTCTAATCTACTTTCAAAAAAAAATATTCTGTACACTGATGAACTTGAATCTGAACAGATAATTGCTCTTAATGGTCTCACTTCCACTATCCATTGTAATGCTAACAATATTGCTAGCATCTCTCCAGTATATACTGACAATTCATCGTTTAATCTTTTATTTACTTTGACATTGAATTCTGAGACATAAAATGCAATACCTAGCCTATCACATAAACCTTTGGATGCCTCTGTATATATTTGAATATAAACGGAATAACTATTGATGTATGCCTGTGTCAGTTTATGATTAAATTAAATTTTAATTAAATTAAATTTTATTTATATTCCGCCAAATCATGAAAAACGTCATCTCAAGGCTTTCCAAATTACTGGTAACGATACAGTTTGACCACATTTAATTTGATCTAATTTAAGTTCTTTTGTTTTATATTGCACCATCCATCCAGAACTTCCCGTTTGTCTCCTCTCTCTTTCCCAACACGGCTGTAATGTGGTTGAAGTGTTTCCAGGGTAATTTAACCAGTTGGGGAGCTTGCATAACATTGAGCCAATGTGGATCAAATAACAAAAAATCTTTTACAAGTACATTTAAACATGTGCAATCCAAATCTTGTTTTGTAAAATCATTCAGGCTGTATTTTGTTTGAATGTTTAATCTTTGACAAATTCAAATAGTTTATTAAAAGTCCAACATTAAGATGACATTCATGCTCTTAACAAGTGGATATAAACATTTGAACTGTGACAATCACATGAATTAAAGCATTGCATCAACAAAAGGTAGATTAATTTTGTGAAACATTTTTTAAGTTTCATTTCTTTACCCATACTCAGCTGTAAATCATCTCAAATGCTCATGTCTTGTATTTCCAAGTCCTGAAATAATGTTTATGTCTTGGAACAGCAGAGCCGTGAAGAAGAACCTGCACAGCAGAAACCAGGAAGTGTATCTTTCCTGGCCAGAAGTCCTCATCACACCAGTTTCTTGGCTATGAAGAAGTCTTTGAGTCGTTTCATCTGCCAGAAACCAACAGAGAGAAGAGTGAAGGTTTGAACCACAGCCCACCACAACACCTTGCTGTTGGTTTCTTCACTGATCTGACGAAATAGCTCCTCTTTTTCCTGAATAAAAGAAATAAAAACACAAAAGGGAAGATTTCAATATTAATTTGGGTGTTAATTTTAATTATGTCAGATGTTTTGGCATGGTGCAAAGTCAGAGGCACCAGCGTCTCTTAGGGGGTTTATTCTAATACTGCTTTGTAAGGATAGGAGCATAAAGTTTACCCTGTGGTATTCCTGCAGCCTGGTGATGTGTGTCATCTGACTAATGAGGTGCTGGAGATTTTCCTCCAGAGTTTGCAGGTTGTCTTTGGTTCTGTCCACACTGTGATCAATTGAGTGCTCGCCCATCTGAACGTCCAAATGTAGTTTCTGTGTAACAAAAACAAAACCCACACCATCTAAGCTTTGCTTGTTCTTCTTTTTCTGTGATTTAGTAAAAAACTAAGTACTTTGAAGGCACCTTTTAAGTCTCTCAGGGTCTCCAAACAAGAAAAACATATACAAGATAAATAAAACATAATATAAATCCCAAAACTATTATTGGATTCATAAATAATGATTTAAAAAGTAGCAAATTTAAAGTGTGTGGGGGGGGGGGGGGGGGTATAAAGAGCTTTGAAGGCGAGGAGGAGAATCTTGTAGTCGCTGCGATATTTGATGGTGAAGATGTTTAACGACAGCAGTGATGTGTTCTATCAGCAATGTTCTGGAAAAGTTCAGTTTTATTTGAGACCAACACCTGAAAGATGGAATGAGAACAGAGAACAAAAAAACTTTTTGCACCGATCAATAACTTTTCCAACATGGTCTACAAAAGTCAACCTTTTATCCAACCATGTCACTAAACACTACTAATGCCGTTCACCGTTTAATTTATATGTACCTGACACTGTTTAATCTTTTAACTGCTTTTGTTTTCCCAACTGAGGTCTGGTCTTGGCTGACTGTGGAACATGACCAGGTGAACTGAATAACGCTGATTAGGCAGCGGATGATGGGAGCAGGTGCTGCTGATAGTCATAACTGACAGAAACACAGACAGCCAGGAAATAATCACAACAAAAGAAAAGAGATGCAGCAACCCAATGCACTTCAATAATGCACTTAAATGCACCTAAATGCACTCCACACTCCAGATCAGTAGGTGGCGGAAATGCACCTTTTACGTTGGCCTGCCAATCCGCCATAAAACAACAGAAGAAGAAGAAGAATCTAATGGATAAAATCTTAAAATGGAAAGAATACATTTTGATTTAATAGAAATCCTTAGAAAGAACTGAAGAGATAAGTGCTATGTAATTGTTTTTCATTCTTAGATTAATTTTTGTAATTGAGAGGATTTGAATCTTATTTTGGTTTTGTTGATTTTCTTTTGTTTTTACTTGTTTTGTTCAGTATAAATAAGTAGCCATTCAGATCCACACTCCATACCAGTTGGTGGCGGTAATGCTCCATTTTGTTGTGTGCCAACCGGCAATAAAATTCCATAAAGAAGAAGCATGGAGAGGTGATGAGTGCATTAATGAGGAGAACTGTCCTGGGGGCTATAAGAGATGGATGGAGACGGTTCAAAGGTGGAAATATACAGACTAAGTAATGTAAATTACATCAGATTCAAAATATAAATTGCTACCAAGGATGATGGCATGCTCTCAGATTGAGGGGAGAGAGAACCTGTTTTGTGAAACTGTTACACTTAGTACAAACAAGCAGAAATACAAATTTGGGACATTTGTGGACTGATCTGTTGGTGGAAGGGGGTGTTGGGCTTGGTAAACTCTGCATAGCAGTAAAAGTGAAAACCAAACCTTCTGAAAATGAGCAGTGAAAGAAGGTAGGTGATGAAGAGCAGAAGGTAGGTGATGAAGAGCAGAAGGTAGGTGATGAAGAGCAGAAGGCCCAGAATCCAGCCCTGAGGTACACCTGAAAGGACCGGGGGAGATTTGAACTTCAGCAAAAGTCTCTGGGGGGGGGAAACCGTGCCTGAGGCCTCAGTACATCAGTTTGTGGTTTTCTGTCTCTGCTCCACTGCTGCGGTCGGGGATTTTAACCAAATCTATCTTAGTGCTGTGGAGGCGACATGTTTGTAATATTTCTTACCAGCCTCTCTCCAGCAAAAACGGAGAACCTTGTGGAGTTGGTTTGGAAGCAGAGATAGTGCTGACCAGAGGCGTGAGCTGTGAAGGTGAATTTACCAAATTTTCCGTAGCGTTTGGACATCTGAATCTAAAGAGGGAAGAGAAAAAGTATTAAGTTCCTTTAAATAGTTTTCTACGACTTCCTAAACGTCTGCTTAGGAGTTCTTGCAGTTTGTCCTTGACACGTCATTTGGGTGCAACCTTGTTCTAATGTCTTACCTGAAAAGTAATGTGTGGTGTGTCAGAAATTAGATTTAGTCTCTACCATTAAACTGATTACTCTGTTCTTGCAGCGTATGCAGTGAGCTTTAGTCTCAACATTGTCTTCAAAAGGCATTTCCATAACCTGAAGGTAATTTCACTTTTAATTTTAATTAGTGCTTAAAAAGGGGAATTTCACAATCAAATCAATTTTATTTATATAGCGCCAATTCATGAAACATGTCATCTCAAGGTACTTTGCAAAATCAAATTCAATCAGATTATACAGATTGGTCAAAATGTCCTATATAAGGGAACCAGTTGATTGCATCAAGTCTCTCCAAGCAGCATTCACTCCTCCTGAAAGAGCGTAGAGCCACAGTGGACAGTCGTCTGCATTGTTGATGGCTTTGCAGCAATCCCTCATACTGAGCATGCATGATTTTAGATTCTGTTTCAGTCATATTTTTCAAGCCGTTCAGTTTTCTCTGCTCTCTATTACGTTTGCTTAAACAATTAAATCACAGCATTTGCTGCAGAGCCGATAAAAAGCTCATGGACTTCCGGCTTACCGTTTCATCATTTGGACAATGCAGACGACTCTTCCTGTGGCTCTACGCTTCTCCAGGAGTGAATGCTGCTTGTCGGGACTTTGAAGCAATCAACTGGTTTCCTTATATAGGAAATATTTGACCAATCTGTATAATATGATTGATTTTGACTTTGGAAAGTACCTTGAGATGACATGTTTCATGAATTGGCGCTATATAAATAAAATTTAATTGAATTAAAGATCTCTGCAGCTCCTGGACAGACGGCGTTCATCTTCTCTGCCCTTCTAGAGGCTCCAAGTTCACAACAACATGTATTTAAGGCCTAAAAAGTGGATTTGCAGGATATATAACCCTTTAAGGTAAATGTAAGGTTCACAGAAGATGGTAGCTGCTAATGTGGTCTAATTATTCAATCAGCTCGTTAGTGACTCTATGCTAAATGTGTTTCATGATTAGCTTTTTTACAATCAGTGTTATGTGTGTTTTTAATGCAGGACCAAAGTGTGACATCTTCATGAAGACAAGCGTTGTCTGCCTACCTCGTGGTTTGGGTCTCTGACTGTAACGGTGACACCGAGGAGAGCCGAGCGATCGAAAGACTTCACGTCCCATGGCTCTAAGAAGAAGTGTCCTAAAGGTAGGAGACAGAAACCAACTTACACAATGTTCATCTAAGTCAGCAGCCTGAAATAAATGGGTTTAACATTTATTACTTTTACCTGGCCTTTATTAGAGGTCGTTATTTATACTTGAAATATTTCCATGGAAGAACGTAGATGCTGTGTGTGTGGAACCGTTTTTGTGTCGATGTGGTTGAAGGTGTTGGATTATCCTGTTAAAAGAGCCGTTGACAGCCCATTTTCCTGGCATACGCCATCACATTTTTATTTAAAATGTCCCGATGTGTCAAAGATTCATGCTGACAGTAACAATGTTCCCAGAGCTTTGGTCCCCACAGCATCACAGACCCTCCACCGAGCAGTTGCTCTAAACCGTATTTAGCCTTCGTTTTATCCCAGTCTCACATATCGCTTTCCAAGAGACTTTTTTCTGCTCTCAATTTTGAATAAATAAATATTATATTTTAAACCATTCAGCTTAACTTTGTGTTGCTGACTTTTACACGGCAAGTCTTATATATATATATATATATATATATACAACTTTATTCAGAAACAGTTTGTGAATAATTACAATTGTTTATTGCCTTATACATGATTTGTGCATTCTGAAAATGAACCAGTGTTGAACATTTCTAAGTATTACCCCAGCTCTCTGCACAGTAATGTAGATAAGGGAGGATCAGAGAACAGTAGAAAACATGGAGTGATTTATGGTCCAGAAGGGTCTACAATTTGCTTTGTATCTGCTTTATATCAGACTTCCAGTTTATCTTATTGCCAATTATTACCCGTAGAAATTTGTTCTCATATACTCTTTTAATATCCACTCCATCTGTTTGTATTGATATTTGTGTGTTATTATTGAAGTTGCCAGATAACATGAATTTGTTTTTGCTGAAATTTAATTTTAATTTCTTTCTGACAAACCTGTTTGTTTGTGCATTTCAGTAGTAAGTCGCAGTAGTTTGTGTAAATCACCCCAGAACAGAAAATACGTGTCATTTTGCAAATAACACAAATTTACTCATCTTCACAAATTGTTTTCTATTAATTAACGGTTCACCCATCGTAATACCGACCTCCTGATCTCACAACGTTCACATTTATCGAGTAATATGGGGTGATTGTGTCAAAAGCCTTTTTAGGATCTAGGAATATTCCAGCTGAACGTAATTTATGCTCCATGGCGCCTGTGATCTCCTCGATTGACTGTTAATGCCAGTGTTGTTCTAAATCACTGTTCATTTATGAATTTGTCTAGTCTATTAAGTAGTTTTTCTAGAATTTTGGAAAATTGGGGTAGTACAGAAACTAGAATTAGTAAAGTGGCGTCTAAAGTGAGGCTGGTGTTTGGAGTAAAACACGTGAGAAGCTTGTTGCTTTATCTGATGGCGTTGCTGAGGTTCACATCAGTTCCTTTTCTAACAGACGGGGATAAAACGGGTTAATTAAACTGTTCAGGGAGCCTAAATGAAAAACCTTTCTGCTGCTGAAACAAACGGCCTGTGTTTCCAGCAGAGCATCTCACAGACCGCTACACCCACAGATCCCGTTTACACTTCCTTTGGTACATAGAAGAAGTAAAGTGGATTTTCTGGGTCAGACTCACCTGTCACCAGAGTGTCTTCAGGAATCTCCTCAATGATGCATTTTTCCTCCTGCTCTCCCAGATCAAAATACATGGCTGCAGCCAACGCCAGCGAGCACTGGAGGAGGAAGGCGACTCCTTTCAACCCCATTCTGGTTTATGCTTCAGCGCTGAAACGTCTGGCTGCAGCTCGTTTAATGTGTTCAAAGAGCGAAGCGTGAGAAACCTGCAGGTGCTTCTTTATGTGACCAGTCCTTCTGGCTGCCGTGTGATTGGTTCATCTAAGAACCTGTTCTAAGCTGCTGCAGCTTATTTTTTGTCAGGTCTAAAATAAGAACGGTAATTTTACTAAATGTGACACAAACCATTTGCTCTGTTTTCTGTAATTAAAGGAACGGAGAATGTTTTCTTGCAGGAGGACGCCCAAACAATGGCTTCCACAGAACAGATGAAAATGGACTAAAGCAGGAAAATAAACGCATGTCTACATTTCCAGGGAGTTTGTACAAAGACCAAAGTTTCTAGGCAAGTCCAGCTGCAGGTCTATTTTAAACATCTACTGATAACTTTGGCCATTTTTCTTACAAAACACAGCAAGGTCCATGTATGTTTAGACTTTGACAGAAATATTTTTTTAACCTCTTTACTGCAATATAATCATAGTATAATGGACACAGTCCTGATGCACAGTAGAATTGATAAACAGATTTTATCTAACTCAAATTTGCAATTAATGAAGTTTATTTTTTTTTGCCGATGCTCCATATCAGTCCTGAAAGGGGAATATATATATATATATATATATATATATATATATATATATATATATATATATATATATATATATATATATATATATATATATATATATAAAACATTAGTCAAAATACAAAGAGAAAACGTTTTTATCCTAAGACAAAGCATTTTAATGTGTTTCCTTATTTTTAAGTTAATTTGAAGTGTAGCCTGTTTTTAGATGATTACTCCAGAGCAGCTCATCGTGTAAAACCAGTAGCAGCAACTTTTAGTTATATTGTCATTGTTTACAACGGCAGGCGGCCATCTTGTTTAACAAGCATGTATTTAGTGTCACTGTGAATGCAGGTCAGCTCCCAAACCAGATGACTGGAATAAAACCAAGTCTAAAACATTTTTAATCAAATCGTCCAGCACTATTCTAACTGCAGCCCACGTGGGATCAGATTCTCGGTTGAATTTAGGTCTGGACTTTGACTAGGCCATTCTAACCCATGAATCTGCTTTGATCTAAACCATCCCATAACATCGCTGTAGGGAGGTTCTCCTGCTGGAAGGTGGACCTCCAGCCCAGTCTCAGGTCTCCTGGAGTCTCTAACAGTTTCTCTCCGTCTATTAACTCTTGAGAAAAGCATTCCCACATCATGATGCTGCCACCACCATATCTCAGTGTGGAGGTGGTGCATTCATTGTGATGTGGATTGTTGGTTTTCCACCTCATGTAGGCTACTTCCACATAGGATATGATGTGTAGGCAGCGCTCACCGCTAGCTGCACTGAGGACGCCAATATACTAATGATGTATAGTTTGTATTATAACTGAAAGTAAAGACAATTGCACTCAAATATGATTTTTAATTACGTTTTTAACATGCGTTTTACTCTGATTGCTAGAAAGAACCATAAACATGGCTAACTACTCCCCCGTCTGGCTCTCTGTGGACCAGGTTGTCTCTGCCCTGAAGCACCGTCACTGAGGGTTTTGTCCAAGCTATAAAGGTTTTTACAACTCTCCTAGTCAACATCCTAGGATTCTTCTTCTATACCTGCAGAGAGAGAGAACAACAGAGCAAACGGCAAAAGTATCACAGGGACAAAAAACCAAGGCACATGTAACAAGATGACTAAAAAGCACAATAATATTCAGGGTAAGATGTATTTAGTGGCAGTCGCAGCAAAATGTAGTTTATCTGTGATCACCTGGATCCAAACACCTGTAGGTATATGAGTGAGTGTGCTTGTAAAGTTTCTCAGCAGCAGTCATGGGTTCTAAGGCTGTATGCAGCACCCACCACCTCCTGTGTGGGATGGGGCTGCAAACAGGACTTCTTCTGACCTTCAGCTGCAAACAGGACTTCTTCTGGCCTTCAACTGCAAACAGGACTTCTTCTGGCCTTCAGCTGCAAACAGGACTTCTTCTGGCCTTCAACTGCAAACAGGACTTCTTCTGGCCTTCAGCTGCAAACAGGACTTCTTCTGGCCTTCAACTGCAAACAGGACTTCTTCTGGCCTTCAGCTGCAAACAGGACTTCTTCTGGCCTTCAACTGCAAACAGGACTTCTTCTGGCCTTCAACTGCAAACAGGACTTCTTCTGGCCTTCAGCTGCAAACAGGACTTCTTCTGGCCTTCTTGCACAGAGACCAAATTTGGGAAATGTCCACTAATATTTGTCCTGTGGACAAATGGTCCTTCTGCTTCTCTGATCAATGCTCTCCTGGTCCAGCCTGTCAGTCCAGGTGGACGTCCATGTCCTGGTAGGTCTGCAGGTGGTCCATCCTCTCTCCAGGTCCACATGATGATCAGAACTCTGGGAGGTTCTGTAGAACCTGATCCTGCTGTAAACTGGACCAGAACCTCCTCCCTGACCTGCTGGTCTCCATGATGCTGGATGTTCTCTGAGGGTCTCTGCTGTTCTCTGAAGGCCAGAACCAGAGCAGCTGCAGGGAGACACAGCTGGCCTCTGGTTCCTCAGCAGGAGGCTTTTAAAAACAGTTTCTCTGCATCTTACTCACAGATGTTGGAGTTAAAGACCAAAACACAATTACTGTATGTTCTGGACTACAAGTTGTACTTTTTTGTCATAGTTTCATCAGTTTTAAATGGTAAATTATACTCACCAACATGAACCAAGGAGTAAACATTACCGTCTGTAGCCGCTAGAGGGCGCTCTATGCTTGTGAAAACTGAATGCTACTCTTGTACCAGTTAAAATTAATTGAAACTACAAAGGCTGAATATGTTTGTATGTTTCTCTGTTTCAGTCTGGATTCAGGCAGCAGAGCGATGCGTGGAGCAGCTCTATATTTCTATATTTTAAGAGCATTTATTTTTTCAGAAACGGTTTATAATTAATAACAACAAACTCAATACCATGTGATACGTTCACACTTTATTAACTCCTACAGAAAGATTTTGTGCATTTGTTACATTTTTCTTTTTTTGGTTTTATACAAAAACTTTTATCTCAATAATGCAAAGGAATACAACTTATTACTTTCAGGTTTTTACTGTACAGAACAGGTTAAAATCCTGTCAATAAATATTTTCTTTTTCTGAAGGAACCCAAACACATCGTCTGTAAAACTCTGGACATGTCTGGTTTGACTGGAGGCCATCCTTGGTCTGATCTTAGGATTTATTTCTGGTCACATCTCAGTTAACAGGATGTCAATTTGTACATGATTTAAATTCGTCAAATCATATTAAATACCAGTGTTTTTCTGTCTCTCTCTGCAGACGGTTTGATAATTATTCCAAGCTGAGTTGGTGTCTGCTGCCTTATTTGCCTGGTCAGCACTGACGTGTCGATCAGAAGGCCCTTTTTAGCAGAGAGATGATAAAACTGATTAAAGATGGATGTCTACGCCTTAAGGGAGTAAACGGCAGACCTTTTGTGGTTCTTTGACCGTCTCCGTCCGTTTCTTCCTCTCCTGGCTTTCTTCTCTCTCTTCTTCCTCCTCTCCTTCCTCTCCCTCCTGTCCCGGCCTAGTCATAAGCAGTTGTCCGGGAAGCACTTCCTCTCCTCCTCCAGCAGGGGGCAGGCTGCTCCGTTGTTTGCTGGCTGCATTATGACGTAGCGGGTGCGGTGCTGCACACCTGAGTCTCCACACTTACCTTTGCACAAGCCCCATGGAGACCAGGCCGACACCTCGCAGTCCAGGGGGGTGTCTGCGCAGAGAGGGAGGTTACGGTCAGCCCGGCCTGAAAACACTACGCCCTGCTGTCTGTATCACATTTCATCTGCAGGCGGAGCATTTCTGCCTTTTTATTATGACTTATATATAATAAAGAGAATAAAAGTTGGCTGTAATGCAGAGAAGGACTTCCTTCCAGCGACTATTTGTGTAAAACAGCAAATAAACGAGGAAAACGAGCTTACAGTAAGCGTTACCATGTGAGATGTGCAGCAGTTTATAAACCTCCAGCCTCTGGCCAGAGATTCCTGGCAGTGATTGAGCTGCTGGAGGTGCTTTTATTTGATTTTACCTTTTATTTATTCATGGAGCGTTTTTGGCCTGGAGGCTGCTTTCTTTGCTAAAGAGCAACCTAACTGTAAGTAATGGAAAATGTCTGCTTCTCTCATTTGTTCTCCTTGTAAACTGAAGGAAAAGTCTCATATTCTTGCTGTTGGTTTTCTTTTTAGCGGCGCTCTGAACTTCCTCTGCTGCAGCATCTGACCAGGCTTTGAGTTTAAGTATAACTGATACGTATCACAGTTGTGGGCTAAAAAGTGGAAAAGCAGAAGGCGTGGAGGCGGTACGGAAGCTGCAGAGATGGATGCAGCCGTGGAGGCTGACGTTAACCTTCCCTTCACCCCGAGTCTCAGCGTTGGGAAGCAGAAGGAGCTAAAACGCGGTAAGATGCACGTTGACTGATGGCGGCGTCTTTCTCAGGTCACATCCTGAGCAGGTGAGCGGTTGAGCTTTAGGAAAGTGTGCGTAAGCGCTCAGGCTGAAGGATAAACAGATGGAGGGCCAGGATGGCGCTGTGGGAATGAGAGCAGGAACGCTCTGTTGTTTGTTGTTGTGTAGCCGGGGGAACAGGCTTGTTTTCTCTGATGCTGACTCAAAGCTTTTACTGTCGCCTTAAACACTAAAACCCCATTACAGCACCGCTGGCTGCCTTTCCAGGCTGCTTTCAGCTCCTCTTCGCTGCTCGGGTCTAAGAGGATGCAGTTTGGGGTCAGTGGGTCTCCTGCTCCTCTCTTTCACTTTCAGACGTCTTTAATCTTTTCCTTTGACTCTTAACTGCAGCCATGTGTCAGTAAAGTGGAAGCCAGGAGTATGTGGGTCCAGCTCATCCTTGGAGATGATGGTAGGTCTCTGCTGCAGATGATTGGCCCAGCTGTGGCCCGGCTCTCTGCTGCTTCTGCTCAGGGTCCTGGTGGCGAGGACGCAGCTGATGGCCTCTAATGTTTTCCAAATGCTTGCATGAGTCAGAACAGCCTCACTGACTTGTTTAGTTTTGTTTTTAGCACATTTTGTGTAGTTTTTAGGCTTCTTGTTGGTATTTATCAGCGCAGTGGCAGCTTTTAGGAACACAGCATGCTTTATTTCTTTTTATGATAGTAGATTTACCTTATTTAATGTCTGTTATTAGTTCAGAACCTTGTGTTAGGATATCAACAAGGTCAAGTGGAACGAGCTGTTTATCCCAGAACTGCATGGCACACTTAGATGGCACTGACCCAAAAGATTGGCACATATCTATCAGATACCACCCCGGAGGTGACACAGCTTCCCTGCTGATGTCACAGTTTGGATGTGTACCGCCCTTGTATGGGTGTGTCCCGAGATCCCTTTATAATGTTTGCGTGATGAGCACTCGAGGCCTCCTGCCGATCAGGGGCCCATCAGCGCTGGTGTGACTGTAACTATTTCTCTGTCTTTACTTAGATAAAATATAACTAAAAGCATCCTTGTCTGTTTTATGCGTCCTACATTCAAGGTAAAAAGTAAGTGGGAGTCGCCTGACTGGGTAAAACGAACTGGGTCCACCGAGGGTGCTTCACCGTAGTCACGGCACGGTGAAACAGTAACAAAATGGTGTTTCCGCCCGGACCCAAAGGACGACGTACCACCTTCCGTTTTCCGGTCAGGACGCCATTCCGGAAGAAAAACACACAGCGTGCGGCCGCACAAAAGGTAAGGAGATTTCATTCATCTCCTAGTGTCTTTTTCTTCCTGGAGGGCCGACTTTTTGTACTACTAAAGGCAGAGAGAAAGGTTTGAGGATAATTGTTTGCAAACGTGTCGATAAGAACTTGGGATTTGCGTGCGGTCACAGAGGTGAGAGTCCGGGAACCCTTGGCCAGGGTTCCGAAAATACTGTGCACCTTGAGAATTTAGGGTTTAAAAGGTCCCCTTGTTAGGCACAGAGGAAAATACGTGTTCCTCTGTGTTTAGCATAAAAGCAGCCATTCTGACAGACACGCCATTACGCGTGGCTTTTAAAAGATCAAAAAGCCGTTGGATTTTTGGTTTCGATAGTTCCAGAAGTTCTCTTAAAGAACTTTAAAAGCAGCTAATCCAATTATATGTGCCTATAGAACGCGTAAGAGTTGGATTTTTGGTTTCAATGGCTCCAATAAAGTTCTCTTAAAGAACTTTAAAAGCAGCTAATCCAAAGATATTTGAAAAAGGTAAGTTAAAGGGTACCTACAGAGCGCATAAGAGTTGGATTTTTGGTTTCAATGGTTCCAAAAAAGTTCTCTTAAAGAACTTTAAAAGCAGCCAATCCAAAGGTATTTGAAAAAAAGTACGTACAGAGTTAACTAAAGCTTGGCCAGAAAGTGTGTGGGTGTGTGTGTGTGTGTGTGTGTGAGACACGTTACTATCTTTGAGCCGTGGAAGTGAAGGGTAAGGGCCTTCTCATCCTGAGTACACTGGCTCATTGAAACTGCCGTGTAAAAACACAATAATAAGGCATATAGGAACATAATAAGTTTTGGTGTCTGAGAGATAAAAAATAAGCTCTCATTGGACCGGGGTCAGGACGCTGTCCCAGCAGGTTGGCCAAGACGTGCGAGTGCTGGAATGACTGAGAATCAGGCAGAAAATGAGCTCCAGGGGGGTTCTTTAGGAACACTGCTGGAGACAGGAAAAAGGAGCATAATGGCAAACTTCCCACACAAAGATGCTGAAAACCATTTAAAACAATTTGAGGAGTGGTGTGAAAAAATGAGAAGAGACGGGGTTTTTGGTGATACAGAAGGGTCACCACCAGAGGCCAAAATGTGCACTTACTATTTGCAAATGTTAAAAAATAGACTAGCCCAAGCACAAGTAGAAACGGTTGATGCAGGTGAGTTTGCTAGAGAAAAATGCCAAAAAGAGGAAATCAAAATAGCAGGCTTGATAAAACTAACTGAACATTATTTCAGCATTTGCTTCTCAGGCCTCGACAAACAACAAGAGAGTGAAAATCTGCAGGGGGTAAGGGAATCATCTTCTTTCAAACAAGAAGGTAAGTACACAACTATGCAAAACAATCTGCATGGTGATAAGGGAGAACTGTTATCCAAGGCCAGGAGTGTGGTGACTTCATCAGACCCTTCGGTGCAGGTGCCTGGTATGGTGTTATGTGGGGGACAGATAAGCTGTGACGTAAGACCCAGATGTAACCTGCATTCTAGCGAAACTGATCTTTCTTTACCTGCAACAAAACAAAGTGTGCAACTGCCATTGTTTCAGACTCACAGTGCTACAGGACAGGTGAATGCAGCTGTATACAGCCCTCTTTCATGTGCTGACAACGTTCATCTGAGGCACATGTTCCCTGATCCCAGAAAAGGGGCGCACCTTTGGATCCAAGCATTCGTGGAGACTTTAAGCAGGTATGTATTGGCTATTGGTGATGTGAGGACTGGCTTATCAGCATACCTGGAACCACAAGAGGTACATGCGGTTGAAGTCTCTGCTGGAACTGACGTACTAGGAACAGCTGCTCCTTTGGCCCCAGTGGCACGGCAACTTTGGAGCACATTGAGGACATTTTTATCCAGTAAGTACGGATTCTGGCCTTTTTAAATGACACTACACGTTGGGCAGGGGAGACGGCTTCAGCATATGTGAACAGAATGTTGAAAGTTTGCGCGCAAGCTGTCTGTCTGATATTGTTGCCTTCGTCATGTCTTGTACAATATATTGTGTCTGTTGAAATGAGATTATTGAGTCAGAGTGAGTGGGGGAGAGACTGCTTGGATCCGCGGATATTGAGTGTGTCTGTGTGTGTGTGTGCAAATGGGTCTTTGTGTGTAAGTGAGGTTACAGATAAATGTATTTGTGTTTTGTTTTGTTTTGGGGGTTTTTGGCGCAGGGGGGTGTTCAAAGTGCAACCAGTTGGTCGGGGCAGTTGGATTAATAAGAAAAAGAAAAAGCGAAAGTTTTTAATAAAATAAAAAATAAAAAGGAAACGGAAACGGAACTAAAAGGGCGTTGCACCGGGGAAGCGTTTACGTGGGGACCGACTGGGACTTCCGTTGTGGATAAAATTGTTCGTAACTATTAAATGCAACGTATAACTTTCAAAAAGGGGTAAGCGTCCAGGTGTCTGCGAGACACAGAGTTGTATCCTTGCGGGACTGAAGCGTAAAACCGCGTGTGGACGAAGCATCGGGTGGTCGTAACCAGCGCACGCTCTCCACCTTTTAAACTAAGCGGGAACTTAACGCGTTGAAAACATCTTTCGGCGTTGACGTTTAAAAATTATGAAAAACATAGAACTATTTAAGATGGTGAAAAAGCAGGCCTGCACGTGTTTGTCTGTCTGAATGTCATCGTTTGTATGTAACCGTACGTGTGTATGTATCTATGTAACTAAACGTTCGTCAGTCTGTGTGAATTAATTCGGGGTAAAAGTAATGCTCATGGTTTCAGAATGTTCATTTGTTTTGGGAGAACTGCAGCTCCGTAATTCAAATGACGTTTTTAATCATGAACTACGTTAACTAAAAGCTGAAGAAAGGTAAAGAGAGATTTCAATAACAGTTTGTTTTCTTCCCACATTAAACATCCGGCCAAATTAAATTGTTACACTGAGAGATGTTAACGTGTCTACAGAAAATATCCCAGGGCTGTAAGAAATACTTGGGACTGGGGATAAAAGTTTTTGTTGTTTGGAGCTTAAATATGCAGTACAGCAACCAGAGGCGTTAGGGCTGTATTCAGTTATGCTATTAGATTGTGCTTGGCTTGTGTTTGTCAATGAATTCATGACAGCTGAAATAATAACAGAGAAAAAGCTTTTATATTGTAATTTTAGAACATTAATAAAATGGCAAACAGCATATGGGGAGCATATGGGAGAATGTTTGGGAGAAAAGGATTTTACAGCTGCCTAAAAAGAAGAATTTAAGAGCACTAAGATATACATGATTTTTGATTTAAATAGATGAGACAAACTGCTTTAAACAGACTGTATGGGACTAAATATGGTTGCTTTTCTAAGGGTTCTGTATTAATTTATTTTATTTCTTTTTACTGGGGATTTGAATGCAGCTAATGAGAAATTTTGAGAAGTATCACAAGGCCACATTAAGCATGTCATCGGTTACAAAAGCATCTGATGTTATCAGTTATGCTGAGCTGAGGCAAGCCTCAGAGGGTCAGTTTAATCTGAAACAGGACAATAGATATGATAAACAAATCTGACCATGATGTAAACATCTGAATGTTATGGCAAGGCTGGGTCTGTGTGTTCTGGCCTGGGGGCACGAAAACTATGTCAGAGGGAAAGAATGAAATAAAGCCAGCTTGTGAAGAGTTAGATTCTACTTCTAATCTCTTTGTTTTTGGGTAAGCTTTCTCAATGTGCTGAATTACGGGGAAAACTCTTATCATGTATAGAAAAACACTAGAAGCTCAAAAGCCTGAAAGAGAAAATGGTTGCTTTAAAGTTTCACCCTTGACCATGTAAAGATTGAAAAGCATTAATAACTAAGTTTGCATGATCGAAAGAGCTAGAAAGAAATCAAAAGAATGCTAAAAGATATTGGAACACACATAATGCACGCTTTAGGAGAATTTTTACTTTCGGGTTTTTATTGTTTTGTGTATTTTGATTATTTCTTTGTTAAATGATTCCTTTGCTTTAATTTTTGCATCACCAGTGACAAAGAAGTGACAATATTTAAGGTTGTTCGGCAGATAATTTAAGAAAAGGAGAAGTATTAATACAAAACGCTGAAAGAAAAGGAACAAGAGATTCCTACCTCCCCTGGACCAACCAAGAACTTAGACACATCACGTTAAGAACCAAGACACTAAAAAAAAAAAAAAAAGACCAGGTTTTCTTTTGTCACCTAATACACTAACAGAATTGTTTTTCTCTGAGTTACTTCTTTTAGATGATGTGAGATGAAACTGTAGAGCCACCTTTTGTTCCGACAGAAGACTCTGGAAAGTGAGCTCTTTCAGGCCGTATGGTAAGAAGTCATGATCTAAAATGGACGTGCAGGGATTGACAAAAGTGACTAAATTATGCTAAGTTTAACAAACTTATGACAGGTAATATTGAGACCTTCTTGGCAAGGCAAGGCAAATTTAGTTATAAAGTACAATTCAGTATTCAGTATCCTTCTAGCGGTAAGAAGGTGGCTTTGGAAATTGTTCATGTACCCCTTCCAACTGTTCCACTCTCCACTGACTCACATTAACATTTCTATCCTGTTCTCTGCTTTTTTCTTGCAAGGAAACCTGGTCATATATAATTGGAATGTGCTAACGGAGAGATTTTAGTCTCTTTTTAGGCATTCTCAGAGACAAGTTAGTACCAAGCGGTGCCACAGTGGTCCAGAGGACGGAGAAAAAGGTGATGTACTTGACTCCTGCCTAATCCAGTTTTTAATCAAAAAAAAAAAAAAAAAAAAAAAAAAAAATCAGTAATGTTTGCAGAAGCTGCATAGAGGTTTAATGGGGAATGTGATGCTACAAAGTTAAGAGAAATGTTTTTATTAATGAACTTATACAAAGAGGTTGAACTGTCTGTAAAATATTTTGCTTGGATAAATTTTTAAGGGATCAAGATCTGGGGTAAAGGTGAAAAACTTCAAGAATAATTTTGTTTCAGAGGGAACGATGTGGTTGATTTTGTTTTGAGACAGTTTTCTTGTAATTTTTGTTTTGATTTTTTCTTTTCAACTTATTTACACTACACTACGGATGAAGATAGACAATTCTTTTATTAGACAATTTGATTTTGGACAAAATCCATATTGGCAAAATGCTGGCAGAATTCCTTGTGGTTTCAGACACAACGGTTGGAGAAAGAAGATTCATGAACAATGCTCGTCCTGGAACGATGTTGTGGTACTGAACTGAGACATGAGGACTGAAAATGGACAACTAATTGCGGGGGCAAAGACAGAGGCATCGGATAACCTTCAATGGACCGCAACACGAAACAAAGATGAGTTGGCAGACACCCCTTCTGCATTTCACATCAGATTTTCCTGCACATAATTAAAACACGAAACACAGATTAGAAACATACACATTGGCGGATGCGCTTAGAAGAAAACTTTCAGATTAAAAGCAATCAAGATTATTATTAAACCCCTAGGATGTTAATTGTTTTAAGTCAGAGCTGTTATTAGCGAGCGATAAGAGGGTCAAACGCATTCGGACAAGTGGTACTGGTCTGGAAACAAAGCTGGTAGAGATTTTGGGCCGCTGATAAGAAGGATTTTCTTTTACTTGTCTAACAAGGTTTTTATTTAAATCATTTAAAATACATATAAATATGTTTTGGAATTTTATTAACCCCACAGGGGGTTTTGAATAAGATTCAAAGAGGCACCTTTGAGATACAATAAGCTTCATAAAATACATCATGCATGAGAAGAAATAGGGGGAACCGCTAAAAGACATCCATTTTGCACCAAAATATTAAGTTACGGGATGAGAGCATAGAGCAGCTTAAGTAATTATGCTAAACCTAAAAGGTTTGACAACTTATATTGGGGATTACAGTAAGGGAATTACATAGAGGGGCCGTCTAAACGTAAAAGGAAAGTGGATAAGAACAATGTATGCTATAACATCAATGGGCGATAATTAGGATCATGGAAAAACTAGTGGGCGAAAAAGTTAAAGTAGGCATTACAGCAACAGTTAATAGCATAACCGACTGAACGAACGAGTGAGCAAGCTAATTTTTCAATATAAGCAGAATAACTGCAGGTTTAGAATAATGCCTTATTCTAATAAATAACTTGGGTAAATTAGGATTAAAGCACCAATGTAAATAGTTTGGAATTGTACGCAGTTACCTAAAAGGTGTGAGGAGACTTAACAACTATCTGTTTGAACACAAAATAGCACAATAGTTGTTCTTTAACTAAATGTTAAAACATCCAGAAGAAAAGAACACATAAACATAGTTTAGCCATCTATTAACCTAGTGGTCTTTTAGACCAGGATAATCTAACGATCGTCCTCTTGTACATGCAGAAAAGTAATGAGGTCAATTAGATTAGTTGGACGTTTGGTATCTGGTCAGGACAGCAGAAGCACTCCTGGACACAAGATGAGGATAACAGCTCCAACATGATATCAATGCATGAAGGTTGGCTCTGAGGAACATCAGAGCTGCAATGGCTTCAGACATGGATAATCCTGCTGTGATAGAGAGCATCTTGAAAAGAACTATGCATGACTGCTTTGCTTCACAGGTGATGGAATTCAACTACAAGGTTTCACGAACATGACATGGAGAGGTTGGCGTTCAGGAAACGCACCTAAAACACACTCTTGGACTCTTTGGGGTAAATGGGCTCTAAAGGGGGACACTTAACAGGAGAGAAACTGAAAGCCTGGGCTTACGACAAGGGGACATTTCACAGACAGGGGGTGTGGACACCCAGGAATTGCTGCTGTGGTTTGAAAATGTCAGAGATTTGTCGCAGGTGGTGGAGTGTTTCGATGACCCAGGCGCTTGGAACCAGGTTGAACAAAGGAGACGACGTCGTGTTCCCACAGGGATTACCTATAACCTAACACTGACTGTGAACAATTTTATGTCTGGGTTTGCTGGGATTGCCAAAAGGAGCATCGGAGATGACTTTCTCTATCCTGACCAGGTTCACACTTAAAATGCAAAAAACAAAATTATAGAGGCCAAAACAAATACGGACACAGAGAAGTGTTTATACAAAGAATTCCACTATTCATCAATTTAAGGAGCAGATACTAAGGCTAAACAAAGAACTAGAAGAAGGGCAAAACTTAAAGCTGATCATTTACCAACGGGTGGTCAATATTTAAGAGGGTTTAAAGGAACTGCACAATTTCTTCAATAATCACAACAGACAGTGATTGATGAAACAAAAAAGCAAATTCTAAAATGGGAATTTTTAATCTGCTGGGACAAGACGGTGCAAACATAAAATAAGGATTTATAGATCACTGGGTGATATAAGATCACAAAGGTAATAATAATAAATGTATGAAAATGTAAGAAAATCACTCGGAGTAATGTCTGCTTAAAGTTTTTCAAGGATAAACTAAACACATGAGAACAAGAACTAGATACTTGTTAAAGGGTTGATTTACTTGGGGATATAATTATGCTTGGATGTATTATCAATTAAACTAATGTTGAATGACTGAAAAAGGTTTAAAGACCTAGAGCAGTATGGAGCTACTTACATGGTCAGGGGGCGATGTGTTTAATAAGCAACAATGAGTTACTGCTCACAGCATACTACAGTTTAAAGGTTTGTTTCAAACAAGATTCAAACAGGGGGACATAAGATAAAAACCAAGGTCGCTTACAAAAGCTGTCTGTTAAAACAAGCAGAAGGGATTAAAAAATCAAGAATTAATGGGGTTAGAATTGCTCTTCGCTTCAGGTGGAGGGCGCATTCAATTACAAGTCTTTTGGGTTGATGCATGTCAAGCTGAAAGTGATTCACAGAACTACTTCCTGTCTCCGCCCTGGGCTACACCCACTTCCTGAATAGCAACCAATCACAACTCCGTGTGGGCGAGGGGCATGCACACACTTCCTTTCTCTTAGCTGAGCTTTTCAAAATAAGACAAGAAGTACATAGGGCTGCTTCTTATTAACATCACAACATTATTCTGCAAATATATATAGTGGAGCTTTCTTTTACAAACTTAAGGGTTTTTCTGTTGGACCTTTTAGAAAAATGTGAAGTATTTTGGAGCTGGTTCAGTAAGAAGTTTCTGAAAGGTTTTAATACAATTCCTTGTGTGCTAGATAAATTGAGATGAACCGTGTCACAGTAGCCATGAAACATATGATGATAAATTTCTATTGCAGAGATCTTTTCAACTGTTGGACAATTGTAAGGTGAGACACACATGGGAAAGAATTATAGAGAAAGGCTGCTGCAGATAACGTTGAACTTTCAGATTTCTCTTTTATATAAGGGTAATGCAAGATCTAATGATTACAGTAAAGGAGGTTAAGCTAAGAGCACAATAATTGTGAACGGAAATATCTGGATGTGAAAGTGTTTGAAGAAGGTAAATGAAAGAAGGATTGGGAGTCTTGATAAGAACACTAATTACACCTTGTTTCTGTTATCCAACAGTAAACAAGGCTTGGTGTCTGCCAACCATCTCAACAGAGCATTTTCCTGGGGATAAAATGCTTATTGCCTGAAAAAGGACAGGACACTCATTACCATCCAACTAAATCGTTTTTGTCCATGCGGAGGAACCAAGAAGAGGACTGGGGATGAAGAAGCCAGTGAACTCTGATTCCTTATTCTTCAACGGGAGGAGTTGCCTGAAGAGACCCTAAGCGCGATTAGATTATTTTCTGCCTTGTGCCTGAATGGCCTGAAGGCTTCCTTAACTTTGCGTTATTGACGTACAGACTCTTTTTATATCACAAACCTGATTTTTCCTTTCTCTTCTCCACTGACTTCCATCACCATGTTTGATTTTATGTGTTATGATGTTTATACTGTGATGTTGCATTATGATGATCGCTATGGCTTTATGACTAAGAATGGAAACTCTCTGTTACAGACACACACACCAAGACCTGCAGTTCTTGCTAACTTTTTGCTTTGTTATATAGAGAACCAGGATCTGATGGCTATCACAGATCCATATATTATTCGGTAAGGCTAATTTTTAGATTCAATACAGGGTGTCTTCTCGCTCAGATTGGCCCAGAGTGAGAGTGCCCTTGACTGGGGCTCCATCACTTTTTTGCCATTTCTTAGAGATGGTTTTTTGTGATGAAGACTCAGCCTGCCCTATGATGCCCCCTACTGGTACTCCTGGATTTGTGAGGTTGAAAGCGATGGATGGTTTTCCATAGGAATGGAGAGTGGAGGACCGAGTAGGAGGTTTCTTGGGGTGGGGGTAGAGTAGACGAATTTGGCCTTGATTAAGGTACACCTTTAGCTTATATAGTCTAAAGTAAACTTAAAATAATGTGCGCATAGGAACCTAAAACAGGCCTAGCTCGAATAGTTGAACCCTAAATTGTAGATAAAATGCTTGGACTGTGGGCTTGAGTAAAAAAGGCTGAATTATGATGTATTCATGCTGATTGATGCTAAGATGTTTCCATTGTGGTTTGTCCGGCCCTTTTCTTGGAACTGTTTTCGTTGTGATGTGCCTTTGGGGCACACCAACAGGGGGGGCTAACGGACAACTGGACTGTTTTTACAAAGTGCTTTTCAGTCACACCAGCAGAGATTGTGTGACCCCAGAGACTGAACCGCACTATCGACTGCCATGGAGATCACAGATGGATGGACTCTGGAAGCCGGAAGCTGACGTGATTGGATTGCTTGGACTGGACGGAATGACCGACTGTTCTGGGAGAGGGACAGACTGAGAGCTGTCGTTCCACTGGTTGATCATCTTTGGTGATGTGCCATAATGACACATCATCAGGGGGACTGTTAGGATATCAACAAGGTCAAGTGGAACGAGCTGTTTATCCCAGAACTGCATGGCACACTTAGATGGCACTGACCCAAAAGATTGGCACATATCTATCAGATACCACCCCGGAGGTGACACAGCTTCCCTGCTGATGTCACAGTTTGGATGTGTACCGCCCTTGTATGGGTGTGTCCCGAGATCCCTTTATAATGTTTGCGTGATGAGCACTCGAGGCCTCCTGCCGATCAGGGGCCCATCAGCGCTGGTGTGACTGTAACTATTTCTCTGTCTTTACTTAGATAAAATATAACTAAAAGCATCCTTGTCTGTTTTATGCGTCCTACATTCAAGGTAAAAAGTAAGTGGGAGTCGCCTGACTGGGTAAAACGAACTGGGTCCACCGAGGGTGCTTCACCGTAGTCACGGCACGGTGAAACAGTAACACTTGTCTTGAGCTTTTTCACATTTCCTTAGTGTGTTTTATCTGACGGACAAAAACAAATGTGATTGTGACCCAGAAGGAAAATGATGAATGCATTCAGAAATAAAAATCTAAAAAGTGACGCGTTTTCCATCTGGCCTTTGAGTCTAAATGTAGAATCACTGCAGGCGCAGCTGCAGGTCAGTCTTTGGTTTTTATCTGCCAGCTCTGCCTGTTCCCCACAGAATGATGCTGCCACCACCGTGCTTCATCAGGGATGCTGTCTTTCCTCCACACACAGCATTCTGCATGCAGGCTGGTCGGTTACGGTCTCCTCTGATTGGAGCACCTTCTTCTTCTGCATCTTCTACAAACTCCAAGCAGCGCAGTCTTCCAGCTGTCACCTCCTTCTTCTTCCATAAAGACCGGCTTAATGGAGAACCTGACTAAAGTTGTCCAGTCAAAACATCCTCCACCTGAGCTGCTGGTCTCTGCAGCTCCTCCAGAGCCACCATGGTCCTCCTGGTTAACCTCCACCTGAGCTGTGGGTCTCTGCAGCTCCTCCAGAGCCACCATGGTCCTCCTGCTTCTCTGATCAATGCTCTCCTGGTCCAGCCTGTCAGTCCAGGTGGACGTCCATGTCCTGGTAGGTCTGCAGGTGGGCCATCCTCTCTCCAGGTCCACATGATGATCAGAACTCTGGGAGGTTCTGTAGAACCTGACCTGCTGTAAACTGGACCAGAACCTCCTGCTGGGTTCCCTGGTCTCCATGCTGCCTCATGAGTTTTTCAGAAACCATCTACATTTTTAGTCAGATTAACCCACACAAAGCTGGACTTTATTTAATAATCGAGCGACTTATGAAGGCGTGGCCTCCACTGGATTCTATTTAGGGGCATCAGAGTAAAGGGGGCGCAGACATATGCAACATCTTTAGATGCTTAAAACTTATAATTCAGCACTACTTTGTGTTTAGCACAGAAATTCCAGACAAACAGGATTACTATATAATCTTAAATGTATGCTTTGTGCATTTTGCAACATTTAATCATAGATAATACCCATAAACATAGTTCCCTGGTATTTAGACATTCAAAGCTGTTTTATCATAATGATTTTCCCACACTTACTTATCAGCTTGTCTTCGATCTCATTTCCCGTTGGCAGCAGGTTGGACTGGGTGGGCTCTAAGGGGATGCTGAGGATTCGATTCATCTTCTTTATTTTGGTCAGCGTGACCTTGGCGATGGGCGGTAAATGCTTCAAGCGGGGATAGAAGAAGGAATTGGCAGGATGGCTGGGGAAGGACGAGGTGATCTGAGAAAAGGAGGACTAGCAAACATTAGGACTACTCTTTTAGTCTAAAATAATATATAGTCTGCAGTTAAGAGCAGAACTGAACAAAATAAGCAGTAATGGTCTAAGTGAGCAATCAATCATGTGCTAGCAGCATGTTATTAGGTAAAAAGCTGCTTCTCTGACCACACTGTGAACTCCTGTCTGGCTCAGAAAGCTGGTGGTTTCCCTTCTGATGGATGCGCTGTTGCTCTTGGCTCACCTGCGTGATTCTGTCCTGTGGGATCGTCTCAAAGTTGGGAGAGGAGAAAGTGAAGCCGCTGTCCGTTCCCGCGTCGAATGGGAAAAGCTCCAGTGTCACTTTGTCTCTCCAGTGGTCGCCATCGCACAGGTCCACGCTGTCCGCACCCACAAACCAGTCCGGACTCGGGACCAGCCGCACGATAAAGGAGAGCTGGAGGAGGAGGAGGAGGAGGAGGAGGAATGGTAATAAATTGAGATAAGAGGAGAAAGTAGCAGCAAAAGGACAATGCACATCACAGATGGGCTGCAGCCTACATCACTGGAGCGTCTCGTCTTTCTGACACAGCCAGGAAAAATAAGATATTCGCTTCTTGTCTGCTCGTAATGCACAAGAGAGCAAAAGACAGCTGATGGTATTATTCTAAAGAGCCAAACTGAACCATTTTAGTCTTCATCGCCTTGATTTTCTGGAAAATGAGCCGTTGGCACAGAACAGGTTGTCTATTAATCACAGATGTTTGGGTCCAGTTTACGCTCCAGGCTAACGCTGCAGTAAAGCTGGGTGTAAAATAGTCAATCAGAACCACATAATAAAACCATTTATGACGCTTTCTGAAGTTAGAAGGCGCTACACACACAGTTTTACTAAAACTGGTCAGAAGCCTTCAGCTTTTCCACATTTTGTCACATTAATGCATTTTAGGTTTGTGTGTCAGACGGACTCAGAGGTGGAGGGAAATGATCCATGTGGCTCCACTGTTTTCACAAATGATGTTCTGCAAAGTGTGGCATGCATGTGCATTCTGCATGTGTGCAGCCAGCTGCTGGGAGACTCACATAGGAGTGCCTGGCAAAGACCTCAAACTCCGTGTTCATCTGGCCGGTGCCTCCCACGGCAGCGGGAGCCGAGAGGATGCCATAAACGCTCTGGATGCGTTCGCCGGCCGTCTCCACCTCCTTCATGACCGTCCAGGCCTCGCCTTTCTCTGCAAACTCCCTCACGCCGTTGCTGGCAAACTCATTACTCTGCCACATGTGGAAGTCAGAGCTGTGGGTCACGCCTGCAGAGGATTTAAAGCTTTATAGACATCCTTCCAAGGATTATTAGCACACTAAAGGCCAATGAATAAACAGTGTCTGCTATTTTACTCAACTAATACTAAGATATTTCTCCTAGTTTCTGTAATTCTATAGAGTTTTACAGCAAACCAAGTAGAACAAAAAGCTACTACATCACAGTAATTCCTGTATTTCAGAGAACGTGTGTGTGTGGGTTCAGGCTTTTACCGATGAGGCTGGACCACTGAGCAGGTGGGCGGTAGACGGGATACTGCTTAGGAAACGCTGCTTGGGTCCATTTTCCAGTGAAGGTCAGGCTGTACTGGGCTGTTTCTGCCGCCGTGCACATAGGGACGTCTGTTGGTACCGGCATGGACTGCACGGCTGGAAGGAGAGTCAGCATCACCACAAGCAGGTGATGGAGGGCGTCAGAGGAGGAGAGAGGCTTCCTGCTGGTTTCCATGGTTCAGAAAGATGGATGGTCTGAAAAATATGAGACGATTAGGAGAAAATTATAATTCTATCACAATCTTTCAGTGTTAGTCCTCAGGGCTCCCACTGCAAGTAGTTTCTTTACTAATGTGGTTCCTCTGTCAGGTTTGTGAAGTTGCCCCTAAAGAAAAATGTTACAGAATCAGTTTTTTGAGATGTTTGGTGTTTTTGTGCTTTGTGAGGAAGAAATGGACCAGTGTCCATCAGTTCTGATGAATGTGTCAAAGAATAAACGTATAAATGAATCAAAATGTTTCTAACATATAAATAATAAATGATGTTTATTATAATAAATGTTTCTAATGTTCCTTCCTACCAGCTCATTTTACACTTTCACCAGTCTGTAGCCCTTCATTTCCCATTTTACCCTTTACTGATTTTATTTTGCTCCTCTAAACAAAACAATTACTTAAATATATATTAGGGTTTTAATTTAGTCAATGAGAGCGTAAATTAAAGTAAATCATAAAAATGCTCAGTTTTCATGTTAAGTTTAATTTAATTCTATATAATTTTTTCTGAAGACATTTTCTTTATAACATATCTTTAGGTTGTTCGTCCTGATCTCTGCTGACTGATTGAATTACTAAGTGACCTCCTGTTGGTGGATATTATTTATTGGAGTCAGTTGATTATTTATTGGAGCAGATTTTAGAAAACTGCTTTAAATAATCGTTAAAACGGGAACAAATCGTGTCAAGGAACTGATGCTTGGTCAGTACGAAAAACAACGCAAGGGTGGAAGGATCCATTTTGTACGCTAAAACGACCAGAATTATAAAGGTATGGAGGGGGGGGGGAGTCTGGCTTCTAAACAAAAAGCCTCAAACAGAACAAACTCTTCAGAATCAGCGGGTCGTTTGCATCTCAAGGACAAGGAACACTTGTTTGAAGACACCTATGTCCACATTTGAGCCAAAGAAGGAAGTCTGTGTTAAACATGAGAAACCAACAATAAACAGAGGAGCTGGCCTCAGATTTCATCTTCTAACACCTGCTCTGCATCCCTGGCTCATCTCCACCTGGTTTTACTGTCATTGACTACCTGGGACAACAGCTCACCTGACAGCGCTGTAGTTTGGATCATCAAACGGCCCAATCACTGAGCTGGAAAGATGGTGACCTACGAGTCCTAATTGACCGTTTAGTGACCTTAACGACCCCATTAGTGTGATTGACTACACTTTATAAGACCTTTACCTCCATCCATGACGGGAGCTGAGACGTCCTCCAGAAGCTACTAAATAAGTCCAGCTACCTTCTACTCGAGTCCTTAGGATTGACTGTTTATTATAAATGTGTGTTTAAGCTGTTGAGCAACCACACGTGAAGCAGATTACAAGATTAAAATCATTGAAGGGAAAAACCTGTTGGATATTTTTAAAAAGACTTTTCAGAAACTACTTTTAATTTGAATTCCCCCAGTGGGTCTAGGCAGATCATCCTCTATTACCATCTACCATAGAAAGTACTCCTGGGTCAATGTGAGCTTCTGAGCTTTCTGTGTCTCTGCTCTGTCTTCTCTAACATAGAAAGTACTCCTGGGTCAATGTGAGCTTCTGAGCTTTCTGTGTCTCTGCTCTGTCTTCTCTAACATAGAAAGTACTCCTGGGTCAATGTGAGCTTCTGAGCTTTCTGTGTCTCTGCTCTGTCTTCTCTAAGCCCCAGTGGGTGGAGGCAGATGAGCGTTCACACTGAGCCTGGTTCTGGTTCTGCTGGAGGTTCTCCTCCCTGTTAAAGGGGAGTTTTCCTCTCCACTGTCGCTTCATGCATGCTCAGTATGAGGGATTGCTGCAAAGCCATCAACAATGCAGACGACTGTCCACTGTGGCTCTACGCTCTTTCAGGAGGAGTGAATGCTGCTTGGAGAGACTTGATGCAACCTGCTGGGTTTCCTTAGAAAATTAATTTAAATATTAAACTGATCTTGACTGCAGTGTTTGATGACTTGGATCAGTTGTAATAGATGTAAATGAATCTGTCTGACTGGATTGAGTCAAGATGTTTTTACAGTAAGACACCTTTAGACGTGTGTTGTGACGTTGGCTTTACATAAACAAACTGAAATGAACAGATTTCATAATTAGACTGAATTAATGTAACGGTTTATTATTCGGGTTATTCCTGTTCAGATCTGACACATTGCAATAGTTAGTGGGAGGAATGGAGGAAACCACAAAGGATGGCTGAGTTGGATTTAAGTCATGGGCAGTTTTTCTTTCTAACACTTAGATCCAGGCAGCTCACTTACTGCAGAGCAGGAGAGAAGGAAGCTCAGGTACGAGCTCCTCCAGAAACACCCATCTAACATTTTCTGTCATGCATTCAGTATTTTCTCCCATCTTCTAGTATCTGGTTGCTTTCTGTCTCTCTCTGTCTTGCTTTAACCGTGTCGGTAGGTTTGCATGCGAGCCGCAGGCTGCCGTGTTAACGAGGCATCGGTCAGTTAGTGTGCAGTAATGATGACGTCTGCATGCTGATTGCTCCTCCCTAAACGAGGTGAAGGTGTGCTGTGGAGACTACTCACTGGTTCTGTGCAGGGTTCCAGAAGAACGAAGGCTGGCAGCAGATGGAGGAGAAAGCTGGAGGTGAGGGGGGACGGGAGAGCAGTGGACGTGGCTGTCAGGATGAGAGACTGCGAGGCTCCAACGTCCTCCTCCTCCTATTTATGTCTTTCAGGAGCTTCCCCCTCCTTTTTCCTCCCGTCTTTAACGTTTCCCCCCTCCTTCCCCCTCAGACTTTCCCTCCCTCCCCAGCGTGCTCCTCTCTTTCTCTCAGTGCCTCCCCCCCCCTCCACCCCCCATTCTGCTGCTCTTACTCTCTCATAATTGGCCGTTTAAATGGATAATGTGCTGGGTAGCTTGGGAAGTATAACCCGGTGAAATGTGACGCTCTGTGGGCAGAGTCACTTCACAGTTTGACTCTGGAGAAGATGATCGATGAGGCTAACTGTGTTTTTCTGAAATTCTGTGCACGCTCCATAGGAAGTTTTCCTTGTCTGATGTTCTAGAGACATTTTAGCATCAAGTCTTTGTCCGTTTCTGCTGGAACCTGAACACAGACGTTAGCCAGTGACCAAACTCAAGTCCCATTAGGTGAATAGTTCTGCAGTATAATGATTTTCTATTAACAGCCTCTTAAATTTAAGAGACATTAATTACTGTGATTACTTTTTTAGAAGTATTTTTATACTTTATATGAATAAATGAAAGGAAACATTTCTTTGGTCAGTCTCTGACTCTCAGTAAAGTACTGGAACTTGACCACTTCACTGTTTCCTTATTCAGTAAATCTGGGAAGTTATCGTTTAATTTTCCTACCACACACCCATAGTGTCAGAACAACAAGGCAGGAGAGAAAGAAACCGCACATTTAAAGGTTGAAGATGAGAAAAATTGCTATGAATCCATGACATTGACACTGGTTACAATGAAAGTCGTTTTTAACACTGATTGCTGTATATAACCAAAAGGTAGCTAGGTGAGTTTTCCTCTCCACTGTCGCTTCATGCATGCTCAGTATGAGGGATTGCTGCAAAGTCAATGACTTATTGCCAGCAGCTGTCTCCTGTGGCTCCATGTTCATCCAGGAGGATTTAAAGCTGCAGGTCAGTGACTGGATGCAACCTGCTGGGTTTCTGAGAGAGAAGCTCTGAACCAGCCTGACTGGAGGAAATGGTTGAACTGATTCTGGAAAGAGACTTGAGATGACAAGTTGTGAATTGGGTCTGTGTAAATCCAACTGAATTTAAGTTAATTTAGACATTGTTACGCTGCCTTGTGTGCGCATGTTAAATCTGGTAAAACTAGATCTCTCCCCTGTTGATCCCCCTCCCTCCAGGCTATAGATGGTGAAGGAGGACGTGTTCTAACTTTAGAACTTTAGAACCTGTGGACATTGTTCTGCTGTCAGACACTGCAGGTGTTTGCCTCATTAGAGCTAGACTGCAGGTGGACTTATAATAATACTCATAAACGCGCTCTGTTAACTTTGAGGATCAAAGGCAGTAATCCAGTCTGTCGGCCATTTAAGAGACACCACAACATTGTTTGCTTTTTCTGACCGCTGCGTGTAGCTCTTCTCTCTTCTGCTTCTTCTGCTTTTAAATCTCATTCAGTTTTGGTATTTTTCAGTCTGCATGTGAAGATCAATAGCATTTTCTTTTGTGAATGACAGAAAATGATCTTGAACCGGCCTCAACTAAATTTCTTAAGGCACAACAAATGTCTTCCAAAATAACCAGTTAGCATGTAGCTAAGGTTCTTTTGCTCCAAGATGCCACTCTTTGCTGTAATTCTCCAACAGTGAGCTTTGGAGATGTTTTCACCTCCCTGATTATCCTACTCACTATGCATGGTGACAAAATAAACTGGTGGTCGTCCAGACGCCAGTAGGCGAGTTATTTGTAACCCCAGGATAGCAGGATGTCGTGGATCCCTGGCTTTACTAGAAACTCATGATCAATCTAAGCAAGTAAAGAATAAATTTAAATAAAGTTCAGTTACATTTATTTTAATGAATCGTCAGCGGTATCAACAAGTGAGCCACTGGTGATATAGTTAAGCACATTTTAGCTGCGGTTTGTATCTATGGCATGTTTAATTTGTTCATATATTCTGGAAGGTTCTGATGCAACAGCCTTACTCTTTATTAGAACCTTGTAGAACAGAACCTGTAGCACCATCTTTAACTTTACGGCATACATGATGCGCTTCAGCTGACTTAAGGAAGAAAACCGTTCTGCTTATTTTCATATCAGGGATATTTCATCAGTTCAAATCTTCAGTACCGGACTGAATCACAGTGACTGTAATCGACGTTAAAACGCTGTGGTGTCCGTCTGTTGTCAGCTCGTAGACATAACAAGCTGCCTGAGAGAAACGGAAAATACCAAAGTGTCTGGCTGCACCATAAGTGTCGGGTTGAAGTGGGGCGTTTGAGTCAGAGACAGATTTTTTATCCCCTGAAACCTATTTACAGATGAAAATTGTTCAGACATCGCTGCAGAAGAGGTTTTCAGCGAGTGAAGGAAAGGTAGGAGATCCAGTCATGGGTTCCTCTGAAACCACAGAACCATAATTTTCACTGCAGCAGTCACGCAAACATGTCGCCCATAATTCTTCACATTGGCATAACTGGTGTTCTACCAGAAGTTAGTTATGATAAGCTGATGGTACAAAGAATTATTCACACTAACCTTAGATTTGTGCTGAACTATCCAGCCGCTCCTTTGGTTCTGCATGGTTTTCCTTTTTAATGAACCTTTAGCGTCTGAATTCAAGGGACCATTACAATTTTAGCTGCTTCCTGGCTGCCTTTAAAGACAAGTAAGACCTATGACACACACTGAGAAACAGAACTGGTTAACCTTACATCTCTGCAAACACAGGCTGTAGACTATAGACCAGTTCACGCGTGACGTCAGCGCTACATCCGGGTCCCGCTGGTAGGCAGAAACAGAACTGTTCTCGTCTACTATGACTAAACGGGTGATTTAGAGCGTACTTTTAGTTTATTTTTGGAATCTAAACAATGCCTACGACTTGTTGTGCTCCCGGTTGCACACAGAGGCATTCCAGATCGTCTGATGTACGTTTCTGTCGTTTACCGAAGAAAGAAGAAAGAAATGGATCATTTCAATGAAAAGGACGCAGGCAGACACTCCCAATGGACTGGGGGAGCCATCATACTACGACAGAATTTGCAGTCTACACTTCATCTCCGGTAAATACAACTTAATTCTGCACTGGTCATTGTTCTACTTAAATTATTATATAAATAAAAAAATAGGATATATACTTAAGTCAAGACGTAAAGGTTCGTTTCGTAATAATATACGTACATTCCAAAAAAAGTAAAAAACAAAGCAACTGGACTTGTTATCCGTAGTTGAAGACGTTTCGCTTCCTGGGGGAGGAAGCGAAACGTCTTCAACTACGGATAACAAGTCCAGTTGCTTTGTTTTTTTTATTTGTTTTTTACTTTTTTTGGAATGACCATGACTGGATGACTGAGAATCTTCACCAGCAATATACGTACATGTACAATGTATGCAAACTCTCTGGCATGAGTCTGTGGAGGATTTGAGTCACCTTTAACATGCCATTCTGTTAAAGATGACATAATTAGCACAAGGTTTAAATTTAGAAGCAGAGTAGAAAATTTTCTATTACACCGGCGAACCAGTTAACATGAAGAGTGTAAAAAGCTAAATAAATGCTAAATAAACTCCATGCTAAGCAAATAAATGGCTAATGACACGTCTTGAAATATTTCCATTGTTTTTATTTTCTTCTAAATACTTTTAGAAATATCTTAGACAAGTACATACAGATTTGTCTGAATCAATGTGCATTAGAGTCTTTGTTCATCACAGAGCCTCCTCCTGTTCGTGTACATTCCCTATAAAGACACAGGGTTTGTCTTACTGGCTGTGCATTTGGGGAAGAATGCACCTTGAACGCTGTTTGCCTTCAATAAAGACCAGTCTCTGTATTGAAAGAGTATCTTGCTTCTTGATATACATTTTTTTCCATGACAATTTAATGCTGACGAACAGGATTCAGCAGGGACAGGAGACAGGTGGCTTGGCCAGCCTGAAGAGGCACCGCCTTCTCCCAGGCTTCAGCTTCCTAGCTGGTCTCTCAATATTTTCACGTCATCTGGTGTGAAGTGCTCCAGTCCTCTTTGCAGCGAAACACCCCGAAACATGATGCTACCATCGCCGTACCTCATAGCTAGGAGGATGTTCTCCTAATCTACCTGTGGTCGGTCAATATGACCGAAAAAAATCCTTAGACCAAAGGAAATGTCTCTAAAGAAAGTCTGATGGACAATGCCTCCCACCCCATGCATTGTAGTGAAGGTTTAACGTTGTAGTGAATCTTGTTCTCGCTAGCGGGGAGGTCATCATCAGTTCAGGGGTCCTACACAGGGAGACAGTCCACTGGGCAGAAGTATCCAGGAGAGCCAGGCAGTAAGTAAGTAAAAATTCAGTGGAGTTTCACAACAGCAACAGACCGTTTAGAAACGGCGTATTAGATTGCTGTCACTGACAGGGTGTTGTACTGATTTTAGCCACTAGGTGTTATTATAACTTATTGCTCCTTTAAAGAGGCACTTCCATAGGTCCTTCATCTCAGTTAATTTATTTAATTTATAAGTTGTCAAGTTATACCGTCAGAAATTAATTTGGGTAAATTTAATTCAATCACTTGTTACTAATTGTAGCAATTCATTTAAGTTGGAGCTGATTCTCTTTTTAGGGTGTACATTATCTGGGCTTTCCAGAGTTGTTTAAAAAGGTGGTCAATATCACCAAAAACACCAAGTCATCTTGGTGTTTGTGTAAGATTGTAGTGGGATAAAGTTTAAAAACAGTTATTGCTCAATATTCTGACATATACCAAGTAGAAATACTTTTATAAATCCTAATTTATCTAAGTGTTCATTCTAAATTAATATCAGCCTTTCAGGTTGAACATTTGTGTCGTTTTACAGTTTATGCAAATGTCTGGTTTCTACTGATTTTGGGAGTTTTGTGGAGGCACGCTTGGTGCCGCTAGATATGCTGAACCTAGAGGTGACAACCTCACACACTTATGTGCAAAACAAATATGTCAGCAGGCTGAACCAGCCCACAAGTAATGACATCCACATGTTCACGTTCCCTGCAAAAACAAACCGTAACAGCTACACTCAGACCCATGCAGACTGCTTGCCCTCATTCAGCTAACCTTCATTTCCAACATTAATTGCAATGGTCTACTTATTCCAGCCTGTTTGGAGGAAGTGGCATTTAAAAGAGGAAAATTAACTCATCACCACCCTCAGCACTCCTGAACACAGAACAGTGGAGCACTGTGTTACAGTTTTATCGAGTAATAAATCAACGTACTGAATGGGACACACTGACTGATTTTGGAACTTAGCCGTCAGTCTTTTAGGTAAAATACAGTCACCTTTTAATTTATGCTTCAGGAAAAACATGGTCTCCTGTTTTTATAGTGTTGAATATACTAGCTGGACATTTTGTTGTTAAATCAGTAAAAATCACAATAATTAAATAAAATTTTATTTATAGAGCACCAATTAATAACATATCATCTCAAGGCTCTTTCTAAAGTCAGAGTCCATCAGATCCTCCAGGTTGGTGAGAAAGTTTCCTCTCTAAGGAAACCCAGCAGGTTGCATCAAGTCTCTCCAAGCAGCATTCACTCCTCCTGAAAGAGCGTAGAGCCACAGTGGACAGTCGTCTGCATTGTTGATGGCTTTGCAGCAATCCCTCATACTGAGCATGCATGAAGCGACAGTGGAGAGGAAAACTCCCCTTTAAAGCTATAGTTGGTAATCCGGTTCAGAAACACTTTTTGTTATACCGGGTAAAAGTAACTGTAGTTAATTCATGATGTATTCACAAAAAGGTTTTAAAATCGTTCACTGTGGGAGCTGCAGGCCTGTAAAAACTATAACCAATAGTAACTATAATCTGCCGTTTGTTCTGAAGGGAGGGATTGGTCAGAGTTTTGGTCCTGCTCTACCTCCCCTCTGTCCCTCTCGTCCCGGGGGAATCACTTTATCTACTGCTTGTTCCACATACCATCATTCTGACGCGCTCACGTAACGCCAATGTTCGTGCTCGTTCCTTCCTAGTTTCTGCTTGCTGGCTGTGCATCTCTAGTGTTTATGTATCCCATTAGCTTAGCAGTTAGCTTATCGGTTAGATCATTCATCCACTCACTGCCAGAGCATCTCATCCTTTCTTGTCTCGTTAGCACTGCAGTGATTAGTGCAGCAGGTGGAGCTGATCAGGTGCAGAGTGGTGGCAGGTACAGTAGGTGACTGAGCTGATTGGATGGTGACTGTTGAATGAGGGGAGTGGAAACTAATCAATCCAGAAAAGTAGAAACAAAAACCTAAATCATGACAGGCCGGCCCATTCGCTGTCTGTAGTACAGCAGCAAGACCAGCTGGGTCTCTTTACTGGTTTTTATAGTCGCTTATTTTAGAACCACAACGGAGGTTTCTAAAGTCTTAACTTACAGTTAAGCCCAAATTCTTCATACACCTGGCAGACGTACGGTTAAAGTAATCTTTTAATTTATCAAACATGTTTGTGCTGACTGGAAGTCCTACACATTTTTTGGAGTGGCCCAGTCAGAGTCCCGACTTGAATCTGATAAAGAATCTGTTGAAGAAGATTAGGGTGATGGCAAAGAGTCTTTCCAACTTCAAAGACAGATCTCCCCAGCAAAGATAAAGTGTCAAAATGTCAGTGAAAATATGCAATTTGAAACTCTAGGTCGAAGCATATTCATGTCTTAGAATGGCCTAGTCAAAGTCCCGACCTAAATCCAACTAAGAATCTGTTGGATTGATGGTCCAGAGATGCTCTCCGTCCAATCTGAGCTTGAGCTATTCTGCAAGAACAATGAGCCATAATAGTCTGTAGATGAGCAACACTAGTGTAGATATTATACCCTAAAAGACAAGCAGCTGTAAAGGGGGGTATTTTTAGGATAATGTTCAAATGTGTAATTTTCTTTCCATTTAGCAAATATGCACTACTTTGTGTTCGCCTGTCAGCTAAAAATCCCAACATGATAAACTGAAGTTAGTGGTTGGATACATAGCTACAAAAAATCAAAACAATGTTGTGGAATTCACCGCTATTTTTTGGTGGTTTTTCTCTTAAAAATGATGTATACAGTTTTGAAAGTAAATGTACTTTCTGTTCCTAATTAAAGAGAGATTTTAAAGTAAAGTAAAAGAGAATATATGTCAAAACACCACAGGGACTCAAAGCCACAGAGGCGAGTCTGCCACAAGCGCTGTGGGAGGGGAGGATGTGGGAACATATGGAGCTTTGAGTGCTGTTAGCATTCAATGTGCTTTAGGTTTAATGTGGACTCAATGCATTTCTGCAAAGGATTGCTAAAATAGAAAAGATTTGAAATAAACACATATATTATTTAAAGGGACAGCGCATAACAAATTTGGCTTTTAATCAAGTATTGCTTTTATAAATACATATTCTGGCAAAGTCTAATAACATCACATCAAAAATTAAAGTGTTCTCATAGCTTTAAATTAGTAGTTTATAAACACACTGCCACTGGGGGGCGCCATGTTGCGTCGCCATTTCTGATTTTAGCAGCCGAAAGGCAACAAACATGTCAGCTTTATGCGTTTCTCTGTCTGCCTCCTATATGAAGACCTGCTGTCGGTGAGGAGGAGTATAAACAAGCAAAGATGACCAAATATCATTCTGTTTTCTGTTGAAATGGAGGACCATCCATACTCTTTGCCCAGCGAGAGGGAAGAGAATATAACCAAGAAAAGAAAAGTAATAACTGGGGAAAAACAAGTCTTTATTGGCGCAGCTATTATTACCAGGTGGAGATAATTCTGAGGGAGCGCAGACTCAGAACGGATGTGCAGGCTTTCTGCTGGACAGCTAAATTAATTTAATTTAACAGTGAAAGTTTTCTTTGGCGTTATGTTAGAAACAGGATAGTATATATATATATATATATATATATATATATATATATATATATATATATATATATATATATATATATATATGTATGTACAGTACGCGGAGGGATATTGGCCACTCACTTAGTACAGCAGCAAGACCGGCCGTGTCTCTTTACTCGTGTTTATAGTCACTTATTTTAGACCCCAAATATGTGACTCATGGAATTTACAAGTGACTTTAAAAAAGAACAAGCAAACTTGACAACAGTGCCAAAAACCATTTCACACAATGACCGTAGCTATTAGCTATTAGCAGTAGCTATTAGTGATTAGCTATTAGCAGTAGCTATTACCTATTAGCAATTAGCAGTAGCTATGAGTGATTAGCTATTACCTATTAGCAGTAGCTATTAGCTATAAGCAGTAGCTATTAGTGATTAACCATAGACATAATATAAGAGTAGACGCGTCGTTGTGCGGGTTCTGCCTATGCTGCGATGCGTCAGAGCGTCCGCCATCTTAAATGTGGCAAATCTGCAGTTACTCAGTCACTTAAACAGTATCAGACCAGGGACTTTAATCTCTGAATATACTTTGTATTTGTAGTATTTTTGTTTTTGTAATATTACAAGTTTATTTTTGTATCCCTTCAGCTTCATTCTCCTGAATTTATTCTCTTAAAGAATAAAAATATTTTAAATAATGTAACCTGGTCCTATTACTCCAGGAGTGAAATCATTCTGCAAACTGTGACTATTCTGGAAATGTTCCCTCTTAATTCTCATAATATGATGTTTTTCTCATAACATTATCACTTTTGTGTTTATTTGTTTTTTTGTTTTTTTTTACTTTATTGACCGAGGACTTTTTTTTCCTCATACTTATAATTTTACCTCTTTAATACTCCCCCAAAAAGTCTGTTCCTAAAGGTTCACATGTGACACGGTCATATGAAATAATGAAGACCACAATGTTTAGATTTAACAAATGTATCCTTATATTCATAACACACACACACACACACACATATATATATATATATATATATATATATATATATATATATATATATATATATATATATATATATATATATATATATATTAGGGCTGGGCAAGTTAACGCGTTAATTTCGCGTTAATTCATTAGACTATTAACGGCGATATTTATTTTATCGCGCATTAACGCATGTTGCTCACATGCTTTCAGTCAGTGTCAGTCAGCACGCGCTGACTGCAGCGCGCTGCACGGCAGCACTCCTCCTCCCCCTCCCCTCTCGTACATGGCTCAGCGGCGCCAGCCAATCAGCACGCAGGCTCAGCCTGGCCCGCGCACTCAGCTCTCACACAAACTTAATACACAAACAGCTGAGAGAGAACGCAGCAGCGAAAAAACATGAACAGAGGAAGTAGCACCGTTCGGCTTTATTTTAATACCGTAAATGAAATCAAGCTGTATGTTTTGTAAAAAGCCGGTTCATTTAAGTGGAAACACAACAAATTTATCTAAGCACGTGAAAAAACATGAAAACGTCGAGCCCCAGAAACGGAGAGAGGAGACGAAACTTCTCTCATTGCCCCGACAGACCCACAGACGTCACTGACTGAGGCGTTTCAGTCCTCCAGGGAACATCCAGGTAGATCAGTGGATGGATGGATGGATGGATGGATGTTACTGGAGCCCACACATAACATGTAATTAAGACCTTGAAAGAACCCAGTACATATATTAAAAAGTGTTATTTAAGATAAGATAACATTAGCTAATCCTTTTTTTATCCCCCGACGGGGAAATTTATAGGATTAAAGCAACAGGCAGGTGCACACAACACAGACAAAATTACATAAGGATTGAAATATATAAGAGGTGGATTAGCGAAAAAACACTGAACATAACATTATTATTATTATTATTATTATTATTATTATTATTATTATTATTAAATTGTAATAATAAAATAAAAACCACAAAACCCAAAAGGTCAACAGTTTCATGATACATCAAGCTTAGGGACTGGCTAATATACAGCAGGTCAAAAAAGGCCATATTTTGGCTGCAGTGCTTGTTCTCTTATGAAGAAAAGATCAACTAGTGCACTAAATTCAATAGATGGGTTGAAAATATCCAGTATAAAATAAGTGCTACAAATGTTACAACACTTTTGTTCATATGGCAGCAGAACATTAAAATAAAAGTGCTCTTTACACTACTTTTGAATTCATTCTTGGAGTTTGTAAATACAATGCGATTAATCGCGATTAATCGCGATTAATCAGGGCGATTAATCGCGATTAAATATTTTAATCGTTGCCCGGCCCTAATATATATATATATATATACCACTCTGCAGCTTTAGTGTGTCCAGTTTTGCAACATGGTGCAGCCTTAGTTTATATTCCATGCAGCACAGGAATGAGGTTCTTTTCTGATTCACGTTCACAATAATAGAACTCAACCTTTTTCTGCCACATACAATATGGCGGTGACGTTGACGTGCGAACCTGCGCCCTATGACACGTCTACGTATATATGTCTGTGTGATTAACTATTAGCAGTAGCTATTAGCAGTAGCTATTAGCTACTAGCTATTAGCAGTAGCTATTAGTGTTTAGCTATTAGCAGTAGCTATTAGCAGTAGCTATTAGCAGTAGCTATTAGTGTTTAGCAGTAGCTATTAGTGATTAGCTATTAGCAGTAAGGCAAGGCAAATTTATTTATATAGCACAATTCAGTATACAGACAATGCAAAGTGCTTTACATAGTCTTAGTGGAAGGACTTCAGAACCGGGTCCATGTTCTCTACGTTCTTAGTCTTAGTGGAAGGACTTCAGAACCAGGTCCATGTTCTCTACGTTCTTAGTCTTAGTGGAAGGACTTCAGAACCGGGTCCATGTTCTCTACGTTCTTAGTCTTAGTGAGGACTTCAGAACCGGGTCCATGTTCTCTACATTCTTAGTCTTAGTGAGGACTTCAGAACCGGGTCCATGTTCTCTACGTTCTTAGTCTTAGTGAGGACTTCAGAACCGGGTCCATGTTCTCTATGTTCTTAGTCTTAGTGAGGACTTCAGAACCGGGTCCATGTTCTCTACGTTCTTAGTCTTAGTGAGGACTTCAGAACCGGGTCCATGTTCTCTACGTTCTTAGTCTTAGTGAGGACTTCAGAACCGGGTCCATGTTCTCTACGTTCTTGGTCTTAGTGAGGACTTCAGAACCGGGTCCATGTTCTCTACGTTCTTAGTCTTAGTGAGGACTTCAGAACCGGGTCCATGTTCTCAGTGATCAGTTCTACTAAAGATAAACATGGATTAGTTTCTCCAGATCCTGCTGAGACATCAGTCCTTTAATCCTGGAAATGTTCTCCAGGTTCTAGAAGGTCCACTTTGTCTTCAGATGGAGGTTCAGGTGTGAGTCCATCACTACTCCCAGGTTTCAGGCCTGATCAGTGGTTCCTAGCTGAAGCAGCTGAAGCTGTGAGCTAACTCTGGATCTCTCCTCTATTGGTCCAGAAATTATTCCTTCAGTTTTGTTTTTATTCAATTGAAGAAAATTCAATAAAGGAACTCAGAGATTCAGCACTTTCAGGTCCAGGTAGATCCACCAGGACGTTGTTTGAAGTTTTCTTTTGGTTTGATTACGGGTTATAATTTTTATCAACCGCCATGTGGAGCAAACAGGGATCAGAAAAAAGTAAATGAAACCTAAAGTTTTCAGAAACGATTATACAGCCATTCAAGTTACTAATAACATGTCTCCTTCAGTCATTAAAATACCGAAAATAATTATTATATGCTGAGGTTTAGATACAGGTGTTTGTGATGGTCTTTTTTAGGAACCAAATGAAAGTAGGAGAGATGAAATGTTAATGCGTGGGTACAGAATTGATTTTAAGTGTTTCCAGTTGTGAACAAATAGTCAAACAGCTAAGAGTAAGTAGTTTATTCTGCCTCAGTCCTGCCCTGGAAGGACATTAGAAAAGAAGATCTGAGTGCATTTGTTAACTTTGAAAGGACATAACAATATATTAGTTGCATCCCAGTGAGCATTAAGAGATTTAACATAATTTAAGATAAATTTCCAGTAAACGTTTGACTTGGGTTTAATATTAATTGGTGTTCTAACCCCTGGCTGCACCCGTTACCCTGTCTAATACCTTGGAAACGAGTCTTTTAAAGAGGAACAAAGTGTCATGACCAGAACAAGCAAACTGATCCACAGCAGATTTACAAGTTGGAATTGCCATTGTTATCCTTTACTGTTGCTAAGTGTTCCAAAAGAGGGGATAAAACTAGGCTGAACACATTGGTTTTGGTTGCTGGAAGAATGCTAAGATGTTAAATGCTGCTTGAAGACCACCATGTGTCCACACAGTGGACCAGACTGATCTAATGTTAGTTTAATAAACATATTTGGTGTCCTGAGATGATGTGAAGTCATCTGGCCTAATTTGTTTGACTGAGATTAGTTTGTGAAGAAAGAGCAACAAAGATGCACTCATGGACACCAACAGATGCAGGGTCCTGGGTACATCTGCACAAAAATAGGTGCGAGCAGGACTTTATGTCAAAGTGTTTCACATTAACATACATCATGACTGTGTCATATACCAACACACGTTGGACACATGATGTCTTCCCTCTATTCATCAGGTAAGCTCACAGTCCAGCCTTTCCTGACTGTTCCTGCTGCTAGCCCACACTCAGCATGTCCCGAGAGCCTTGTTACAATTATTACCGCTGATTTCCTGGAATCATTTCCTCCACTGTGTGGGAGCAATCTGGGCGCACGTGCACTCATTTACGCATTTCTGGATAAACTGTCTGTGTGTTGGTGGTGAAACGGCGGTCCAGTCCCTGGTTTGGCTCAAGCTTCGCTCAGGTTAGTAATGGGACTTTCTAGGTATTTAAATGTTATTCAGTTAGTTCCAACTCATTCATATTTAGTTTTAAATGAAAAGCTCTCATTCAATTGAAGAACTCATAAATGCTTGCATGCCTTGTGATGGACTGGCGACCTCGCCTCTCCCCCATTGACTGCTGGAGGAAGGCACCGGTCCCCCCCCCCCCCCCCCCCCCCCCCCCCACAACCCTGCATGGATAAGTGGGTGTAGAAAATGGATGGATAACTGCTTACAAAAGAAAAAGAAAATGGTCAAAAGATGATTTTATCATCTATTTAGTTGAACTGTGATATATGGAAAGATGCTATCATATTTGATATTTTCTTCCAATTTAGAACTTGACATACATTAAAATCATAATGCCTTCAAACCAGTCTGGAAAGCCCAGATGTTGATGCCATGGCTGTAAGCTTCAGATAGGATAGTTTACTATGCTTGAGTTAAATGGAGGGACACCAGTGGATGTATTTTAGGTAACACCTCAAACACTCCCCTGTGTGGCATCATGGAAAAACCCAAAAAAATCAGCCAAGATATTTAGAACCTCCACAAGCCTTTTTATCCTGGGGTTAAATTTCTGCCTGGCAGTGACGTGTTCATCTGTCGAAACAATTATAGTATAAACATCATCAAGACAAATTTCCTTTAAGACAATAAAGTTAATCATCATAAATCATCATCGCTTTCTGGAAGAAGACTGGTTCTGTTCCCCACAGATGAAAGGGTTCTGTGCAACGTGTGAATGAACCCAAGACAAAAAGCCAAAGCTCCTAGGTTGAAGCTGGTAAAAGAGAGTCATTATCCACAGTGAAATTAATGCTGTACTAACCATGAACTGAAAGGCCGCTCAGAGAGGAAGAAGCCATCCCTCCCTCTGCAGATGATGTCAGGGACATAGACCTTGGTTTTTGGTCACATTTCTGGTCTGATGAAACTAAAACTAAAATCTTTTAGTTTAGTGAAACTTAACTACTTAACTAACAAAATGAAGATAAAAGGAAGCTAAGGAACCACGGACACACAAAATAAAAGGGGGTTCTCAGGGGCGGTTCTAGACAGGGGCCAACAGGGGCCCATGCCCCTGTAGAAATTGCCCTGGCCCCTGTTATGGCCCCTGTACTAAAAGCATGATGTTAAATAAACTTCTCATAATTATTTGCAATGGCAAAGAACCCATAACCGATTGGTCACTTTGACCAATATTATTTTTTACCTATATAGCTTTACTCCAAAAAGAATTTAAAACTTAAGATGTTTCACGTTTAGCTGCATATTTCAGGTCTGAAACCTGCAGTTCCAGAGCCACAAGTGGCTCACTTAATATTATTACACAGTTGAATATTGCCATTTTATTGTTTTTAAATGTTTTTGTTCTGTGCCCCTGTGAAAAAACACTGGCCCCACCTTGGCCCCCCTGGTAAACTTGGTTTAGAACCGCCCCTGGGGGTTCTGTTGTTCTTTATATCTCTCTGCAGGTGTAGAAGCAGACTCAGAGGAAGTTATATCGCTCTCTCTCTTTCCTCTCCTCTTTCCCTGTGTGAGGACAGAGTAGCTCTAAGGCTCATAAGGCCAAAATAAACGTAACTTTTATCTTGAATTAACTTACTAGGTTTATTGCTGCTAGCGCGTTCTCCAGGCTGCCTTACATGAATGCTCTTCTAGTTTAGACATTACAGTCAGGCAGTCTGTAGACAGCTCAGGGGTCCTCAGGTAGCCACACAGTGTACTGTAATGCTCCTAATATCCATTGAGTGGAGCGGCTTCATTGCTAACAAAGTCATATTTACACATTTTAACCGATTTGTGAGCGTATTGTAGCACATAGAATCAGTCAGTAAGCACAACGGTGATCGTAGATAAGGAGCACCGTCAGTTTTTGAGAAAATTTAAGGATTTTAAGTGCGCCTTATAGTCCGGTAATCTAAAATGAATCTATGTTAGCTGCTCAGTTTTAGGCGTTTATTTGGCATATTAGGTGCATCAGTGTCTGTGTTTAATGTGCTGAAACTCACTGATTCTGTGTGTTTTACAGCCTGGTGTAAAGGACTGTTGACCATTAATCAAGTCATGGAATCAGCTTAGTTTTAAAAAGGCATTAAAGAAAACACCAAAAATCAGCCGAAGCCAAAGGAGATGTGAATCATATAAACCGTCTGACCTTGCTGAACTATTTGACGAATGGTTATTTAAGATCTGCTGTTTGACCACCAGAAAACAGACTGCTGGGCCTGTAACTGACTTTGTTGACTATAAGGACCATCGATCATCCAAACCCACCACAGTCAGACAAGCAAATATTAGATGTCATGGCTCAAGCCATTTATATCAGAGATTCATGGATCAGCTCTGCTGCAGCATATTAGGTGACTGCAGACTATTAAAACACAACTGCTGAGTCGGCTGTTCTGTCTTTTACTCGATTCCCCAAAACCAGTTGGGTTCAGACCTCAGTGTTGGAGGACATCGTAGCCTTTCTGTGTGGGTGGAGAGCTGCTCTTTGTAGATCCATTAAGTTTCTTTTTGGCTGACTCTAGCAAAAAGAGTCGACAATATCTAGCCATGGTAAATTAATTTAATGTTCGTACACCAATCAGTAACACAGACTCAACATGTTTAAAAGGATGAATTGTTCACCTTTCCTGTGAGTGATTACTTTTAAATAAAAAGAACCACCAGCAGATTCCTGTTCACTTCTCAGGATTTAAGATTTATTTAGAATCAATGCTAAAAGTAGCAGCATTTATTTATTTGTAAAAGGTATAATTCATATTAATGAACACAATGTAGAGATGCAAGATCATAGTCTGAGATAATTTCTATCTCCATTCCCTCAGCAGGCAAAGCCAACCGCACAAAACAATCAAGTACAGTGACAGAGTCCACAGAGGATTATTCTGATCTAATCATTTTAAAAGCACTGTTACTTCAAACTATGAGAAAAAAAAGAACTGTTAAAATAAAAATCATTAAATATCCATATGGTGATTCCAGTGCATGTTGTCACAATCAAGTTATTCTTTACTATCAGACATTGATCTAATAATTAAAGCTTCATTAAAATACACCCTTAAAAAGAATCAATCTGGAAACAATTTAGAGACTTAAAGGAACAGTGTTTAGCTAAAGTATTGCTTTTATAAATACATATTCTGTAAAAGTCTAATAACCTTATCAACAATGAAAGTGTAGATCATCTGTTTACCGTTTTCTGTAATAACGGAGGATCATCCATAGTCTTTACCGACCGAGAGGGAAGACAAAGTAACCAAGAAAAGAAAAATAAGTCATAACCAATAAAAACGAGAGTCTATATCAGTGCAGCTATTATTACCAGGTGGAGATAATTCATGAGGCAGCGGGGATTCACAACGGATGCTGAGGTTGCAGCTTTCTGCTGCACATGTGAGTTACTTTAATATAACAGTGAAGTTTATTTTGGTGTTATGTTAGAAACTGGGCAGAGGGGTCCAGCAGCTACTCTGTCCTCCCGGTTTGTTCGTCTTCGTCTCTCTCAGGGAGGAAGATGTGTACGATGAGGGGCGGAGGGATATCAGCCGCTTCACGGTGGCTGTAGCGCCGCAACGCGAGCCGCTAGAATTTATAACTCGTGTTTATAGTCGCTTATTTTAGAGCCCAAATAAGCGACTGCACCTTCAGAAATGAGCAACTTTAGAATAAAAATAAACCCAAAGTGGCTAATAATAAGCGGACTTGGCAGCAGAGTGAGAAAAATGACTATCCCAATTAAATAAAAACTTATGAAATAGAGCAGGTAGTAACATTTTAATGTGTGGTTACATTCAGGCTGTTTCTTGTCTGTTCTGTCAAAATGTAAATAAAGCTTTTAATTGTCAGTTTACTGTCAAAATAAACCTAAAGCTAAAAAAAAGCTCCAACACTGAGACTAAAGGTATTGATTTTAGACCATTTCTGCCAAATATTTCATCCTTTCCCTGTAATACAGATTAACATGTATTTCACTGACTGTTTGGTTTTTAAACTAAATCTGTAAACTCATGTTTTAGTTTTATTGCCCCATTATATAATGTCTATTTAATACATTTTTCTCCGTTTTACATTTCCCCAAATTAATATCTTCTAAAAATTTATTATTTTGACTCTTTTTGACTTGTTTCCTTTATCAACGTGAGACTTTTAGTTTCACCTGCGATGCACCCTGTCTTATTTTTTAAATCTCTGTCTCTCTCTCACCCACTGAAGTGAGATCCCCTCCTGTTTTTCCCATCATGCTCTCCTCCCACCCGCTGGTGAGGCGGTGAACCCCCGGCCGGACGTATAAAGGACAGGATTTACTGGGTTTGTAAAAAGAAGAAAAAAGGTCTAACTTTTCCAGCGGTCCATTCCTACACACAGCTTTAACTCTCTACTGTCTGTCTAGAAATATAGAGGTTGCAGCACAGTTTGGTCCAATTTGGTCAGCAGCAAAAGTGCCAAGAAGTATTTGCGCTGGAGAGGAAGGCGGCGATGAAGCTGCTTCTGGTTTCCACCACATGTGTTCTGCTGAGGCGTCTGGACCGAGTCGCTGGGAGATCAGAACCAGGGAGGAAGTGGGAGCAACTGTTCAGTATTAAAGCTCAAGGCTGCGGTATCGACACGTTGAAATGCTGCTTTTAAGAGAAACCATGAAATGTCGAGGTGTAATTAACTGAAGGCTGGCTCTTATGTCTGGTTAGCCAGGTTTCTACGGCGCTAGGAGTTAGAACCTGCAGCTCGGTGCGTGTTTCTGCAGCCAGGAGTGACCACAGGAAGACCGTGGCGCTGCTGGAGTTTCTAACTGAGACAAACTGTTCTCTGAAAATAACAACAACCGGACAAATACAGGAGATAAGGATTAATATTTGGATGAAAAAGGATCTACATGATAGTAACAGTCAGAAATTTATTAAACTGCCGAGACAACACTGGCTGCTGGAGACAAGATTTAAAAAATATATATATATATATATTTGGGAAAGTAAAGATGACGTTATTGTTTTTGTTGTGCCTGTTTGTCTTTGTTTTAACCTTTAATTGATGTAGAATGACCTGGTCCCGACAGCTTTCCTCTTTCGCCCTGAAAGGTGAATGTTGGTGTCCTCTGAGGGACGCACCTTGTATCCAGGTGTGTCTCTGTGTGTCTCGTGGGAAGCTGCAAACAGGACTTGTTCTGTCTTTCAGAAATTCAGCATTTTTGCCGCTCTTTCATAAAGGACAGATTAACAGAGCTCACAGTTTATAGCTGATTCTCCCACCTGAGCTTCGGATCTCTGCAGCTCCTCCAGAGTAACCCTGGGCCTCATGGCTGCTTCTCTGATTAATCGTCTCCTTTCCCAGCCTGTTGGTCATTCCTACTCAGATTTTCATCAGCATTGAGATCATCTTTGACTGTGTTGCTCTGTGGCCTGAAATCCTGATAAATTACATGGAGCAACGTGGGAAATGTGTAAAAAGGGTTTAATTAAAAGGAAGCGCGGTTCTGCATCGTTTTTCAGACAGAGGTCTGGTTCAGACCTGCAGTGTTTTCCAGCAGAGGTGTTTTAATGAGGAGCAGCTCAAACAGCTTCATGTGCTGCTGCTTTGGTTCCGAGCAGCAGAGTCAGGCAGAAACCACCAACAAGAAGGTTTCCATTAAGGTCAATCAGCTCCGGTTGATGTGAGGAAGGATCTTTGGTGATCTGCAGAAGATTGTTCATGTTTTTATTAAAGTACAAAGCAGCGTTTATTGCTGTAAAACTATTTTTCTGAGACCAAGAAAGCGTTCAGTATTTTTTAATGAACAGGAATATAAATGTTAAGCTCTGATATTTCTCTGCCTCCCACTCTGATGTTTGTGCTTATCTTTGATTAAAGTATAAAACAAAGACTGACGGAACTGAAACATTTGTTCAGAATCAGGATGAATTTATAACAAAAAACCTTTCTCACAAACATCATGGATACAATCTTTCTTTAAGACACCAAAGTATTTAAGTTGGTTAGTTTTTTGCTGTTTAAATGTTGAAAAGTATTTCCCCCTTTCAGATTTTATCTAGTTTTGTTTCTGATCATCGAACAAATCAGGGAAAGATGACCAAATTAAATACAAAGATGTTCACATCCTGAATTCATCAACAAAACGAAGCCATCCAACCCATTGGTGTGAAAAAGTAATTACCTCCTGGATCTAATAACCTGTTCCACCCTTTACAGCAAGAACTGCCATCAGGAAGCAGAACTGTTGTAGTTCAGCAGCTCTGAAGAGTTTCTCTGGGTGAAAATCCTGTTTAAGGTCATATTACAGCATCTAAATAGGATCTACATCTAAACTTTGACTAGGCCACTCTAAAACGTTGTTATTTGATCCATTCAGAGATGGAGTTGGTGGTGTAGACCAGGGGTCTTTACTCCAGAATGAATGTTTTCTCCATTTAGGGTTCTTGCTGCGGTTCTCTGGAGTCCAGGGCCTTAGAACCTTCCATGACTATTGAAGTGACTTCCTGAATGTCTTTGGGTCCGTTGTCTTTAACACGGTTCATCCTTCTTCATGCTGTCAGACAGGTTCTCTTTCACTGGTTTTGCTTGTCCCAAAATGTATTGGGTTGTATTTTCTTGGTGAATCAAGACTAGCAGCCTGTTTAGTCTGAGGCTTTTGTCTTCTAGCTAGTGGCCTCCCACAAAAAACCAACATTAAAACATTAAAACATTAAAACAGTCCATGTGTGAGTCGCCCGGCTTTGCTGCCCTAAGAGAAAGACAGACGCTCCTGCTGAATCAAAATCCTGTCAGACATCATCGCAGCCTGGCTCATAAACATTACTGCTGGATCCACAACGTTTTATCTTTGCCTCGGTGTCAAAACAAACCCCAAACAGCCATAAACTTTATTCTACTTGCATAACCACAACAAAGAGACGAGTGCTGCGGGTCTGCACTACGATTCAAAGCACATCTGACTAAACATTCAGGTTCCTGATGCACATTCAGGGTCAGGTAACACATTTAACCACATTAATTAAACTGTAGGATCACCAGCAAAGCCCACAGCAGAACCAACATGGCAGCTGCTGCTCTCATCTGGACCAGGCCCCGGGCCCAGATGCAGAGACGCCACAGTTAGTGATCTGGACCGGACCACAGTTAGTGATCTGGACCGGACCAGAGACACCTGATACACGCAGGTACGAATATTCAGGGAGGCGGCGCTCATCAGGAGGCAGGAATCACGGCTGGTATGAAGATGAAGCAAAGTACGCTCAGAGCCCACGAGGAGTCCTCCTCTCCTCCAGGAGAAGCCGGGACAATACACAGAATCTCTGCGGGTTCTGTTTAGGCCCGTTTGCCGGCCAATCACGCACCGCCATGCTCATTGGACCGGCTTTTGGTACCGTTGACAGTGTGGGTCGGTACCAGTTCTTGCTGGAAAATGAACATACAGCTTGTCAGCAGAAGGAACCATTAAGTTCTCCAAAATGTTCTAGCTGTGTTGACCGTGGATTCAGAAAACCCAATGGACCAGAACCAGCAGATGACATGGCGGCCCAAACCCTCACTGAGAAAACCTGCCAGTGGACCTGAAGCAGCGTGGGTTCTGCGTCTCCACAAGTCCTCCAGAACATAAACCAGGCCGGTTCATGTTCTAATGAAATAAAAACTTTACTGTCATCTGAAACCTGCAGGTGTTAAGAGTTAATAATTGTTCATTAACAGCTAATTATGCTGTGGTACAATGAGTTTCCATTTTTCAACTTTATCACAGTATTCTAATTCTTTGAGGCTGAATTTGGGGATTTTATTTCTCTGTAGTCATAATCCTCTAACAAAATAAGGGTTTGACATTTTTACAAATCTATGTGTGAGTTTCACCTTCTGAAATAAATCATGAGTTATTTCACTATTTTCTAATCTGCTCAGATGGAACCACATTCTTTAATTAGAGTGATGCAGACTGTTATAGATCACTAATGTGACTACAGAGTGACTACAGAGTGACTTAGGTTGATGTGCCGCTGCTTGTTTCTCTGACTGGGGAGGTCTACCTGCTGCCGTGGAGAATCGCTCAGTTTTTCCATCCAGCCGTAGATTGATGGGAGGTTGTTATGCTGTCATGTTCTCATGTGGCGGCATTGTAAAACCATCAATGAAAGCTTTTGCAGGTCTTCCCGTCCTGCGCAATCAGGACGATTTATTATCCCATCAATTAAAATGGTCTTCTTCATTACATGATGCAAACAGCAATGGTGCCACTTTATGTTTAAAAAGACATTCAGTCAAAATCTATAAACTGAGAAAATTAGTATAATTAGTATTTTCATAAATTAGTAAGTGGAAACTTTGGTTTTCAGGATTTTGTAGGAGAATTTAGTAACTAACAAAGAGGAACTGCTGAGATTGGAACAACTCCCAATTATCCTAAAAACTAGCAGCTGAAGAATCGCTTTGGAAGTTTAATCTGAGGCCCAAAATAAAAGGGGTTGCAGCCTTTGGTTGTTTCAACATTTCTCATAAAAAAGCTAATTATCTGTTGATATACATGTTTCATTTTCCAATCATGTTCGGGATAAACTTAACTAAAATGCTGTGGAACTCCATGATGGAAAAGCAACATAAAGTCCTCAGTGCCCCGGCTTGTGATTGTTGGAACGTTGCTTCCTGGTTAGAAATCCATCCAGTTGTCAGGCTTTGATTCACATGAGTTACAGGACATGAAGAGACGGCAGAGGATATGAAATTAGCATTGAAGTCAGAGGAAAACCCTAAATCTTAAGCCTTAAATAAAACCTGACACGTTACATCACAGGTTAAAGATGTTATTTAAGGAAATAATCTCTGGAATAATGAACGCAGGGATACCATCTTATTAAAACCAACAGTAACACAAAGGCATAATAAACACTTAGCCTTAAAGCAACACTGTGTAACTTGTAGCCACTAGGGGGCGCTAGACCTGCACCGTTGGTAAATTAAACAGTCTCCCTCTGAGTTTTGGAATCTGATAGCAGAGCAGTTTGGAGCAGCAGATTGAGAAGTCAGGGAGTTACTTGGAAAGACGAGATCACGTTCCCTCTAGATTAAATGCTGCATCAGAGAACCAGAAATACATCTGATCATTTGGTGTCAGAGCTGTAAGCTAGCGCTAGCTATTATTAGCTTCATGGACAGCCCAATAATAAGGTTCTGTCACGGTCTGGATCCTATGAGCTGCACCGAGCAACGCTCTGCTGTGTAAATCCAGACTGAAACAGTGAAACATACAAACATGTTCAGTTTTTGTTGTCTATAAGTTCATGTTTCAATAAATATTTAAGTGGTAAAAGAGCAGGATAGTTTTCACAACCCTAGAGCGCCCTCTAGCTTCTATTAGACGGTAATGTTTACTGCTTGGTTCATGTTGGTCACTATAATTTACCATTTAAAATTTATATACGAGTCACACTTGAATATAAGTCGCAGGATCGGCCAAACTATGAAAAAAAGTTAGACTTATAGTTCAAAAAATACAGTAATATATCACAAATTAAGCTAAAACTTTGTCCAAAGAGGGCAAGGGAGGGAAATCATGGAGATTGAATTGAGGTAGAAATGTGGTGATCAGATATGAACATGGAGAGAATGCTGGACATCTACAGGCAAAAGCTTTCGTTAATCTGATGCTAACTCAGTGGCTGTTGAGCGCTGAAGTAGTTCAGGAAACAGGTGCAATGCATGCAGCTGATTACAGCAGAGTAGGTAGGCGTGGTGGCATGAAGAAGACGGCATGACACACTGAGCCTGGTTCTGCTGGAGGTGTCTTCCTGTTAAAGAGTTTTCCTCTCCACTGTCGCTTCATGCATGCTCAGTATGAGGGATTGCTGCAAAGTCAATGACTTAATGCCAGCAGCTGCCCCCTGTGTCTCCATGTTCATCCAGCAGGATTTAATGCTGCAGATCCGTGACTTGATGCAACCTGCTGGGTTTCTGAGAGGGAAAACTCTCTGACTGGAGGATCTGGTTGAATTGACTTTGAAAAGAGTGAATTAGTGCGATATAAATAAAATAAATGTAATCAACAAATAACAATCATCATTTCCACTTTCTTCACAAACAGGAAACACATCCATATATGGATGTTGATGTGAAGTCTGTAATCACATGGTCTGTCTACGGCTGTGGACAGAAAATAGATTTTCTGGATAAAGATGACCTTTCATGAATATGTTGGATGAATATGTTGGATGAATATGTTGGATGAATATGTTGCTGCTGTTTGCAGAAATATTAAAGCCCAGAGTCACAGTTTGACTACAAAGATCATTTCTGTAGGAAATGCAGGTGAAGAGGCTCCATTTCTCCTCATCCAACAAAAACGGTCTCTGCATTGGAAACACTTAATCTCAGGGAAGGCTAATTATCCTGGGTTTAAGGCTTGGATCAAGTCAAATTTCAGTTTTTACCATGACATCGACCAGCAGCTTGAGCAGGAAGTAAACAGCGAGGCGGCCTGGGTAACCGGCAGTGTTAGGGAGGATAATCCTTTATTTTACTGTGGTTTTTACATCTTAAGTGTCGTCTGTCAGTACAAAACTTCTGCTGATGTCCACAGGTCACGTCTGGTCAATAACTGCAGACTCCTAACATCTCTCACCACATGTTTAGCGGTAATTTAGCTGTCTGTGTGGAAGCCAAATAGAAGAGGAAAGTGAGACTTGCACAATCATTGCATGACAACAGTTACTGGGAAAATCTCTGACAGATTGTGCTTTTACCAAATAGAAATGTAAGGTTCAACACCACGAGAGGAGATTGTCACGACAGATTTTGTAATACAGTAGAAAGAGAAAGCCAGTGGATATTTCCAAGAATGGCCAGCTGTGTTGTTTTGTTCATTCAGCAGCAGCTTTGAGTGGTCTCTGCAGACATAAAGATCGTGTTACCTCGCTCGCACGTTCAGGATGATGTCAGATTTCTAAAGTGATGAAAAGGGGAAAAACAGGCAGAGCACAGCAGCGACTGTAGCACATTTCCTCACAGTGTTGCGTAACAGCGCAGGAAGAGCCGTGTGTTAAACCTCCGGGTGACGCAGGAAACTTTTTAAGCTTTTTAATTCATGTAACGATGCGTTAAGCCACAGAAACGATCAAACTGCAGCTGAGCGAAACATAACCAGGGCTGCGCTTCCCTCCATCCAGGACCTGTGGGGTCAGGAAAAGGGCAGCTAGCATATCTGCAGATGCCACACATCCTGGACACAAACCATTCAGGCTTTCACCTTCAGGTGGCGCTACAGAGCGCTGTTTGCTAAAACCAGCCACAGCAGAAACAGGTTCTTCCTCCCAGGCTCTCTCTCTAGGCAAGGCAAGTTTATTTCTCTAACAAGTTTATTTATAAAGCACCTTTCAGTAACAAGATGATTCACAGTGCTGTACATGAACAGAAAAACATTATAGACAGGTAAAATAAAGGAATAAGCTAAATAAACCCTTGACTAGACCTCTTTCATACATTAACAAACATACAGAAAGACTTAATTGTTTTTATTAATAATATGAAATAGGCTAAGTATATTCTTAGGGATTTGTGATCTAAAGTAATTTTGTCCAACCTTTCCAAAACTACAACTAAAATAACTTCTTTTGTTACATTGTTTCACAGGAACGAGCTTTAATGATCACTGAACAGTCAGATGATCCAGATTGATACCAAACTCACTGGCTGCTCTCAGCGGGGGTGACGGCTGAATAGGCTGGAGGCAGAGATCCTGAGATGGGCTTGGGTCAAACACGGAGCAGCAGGATGCCAGACAGGTTTAAAGGACCAGGTGAGGACTGAGGTCAGAAACTGTCCAGGTAGTGTCCAGAAATCAGAGAGCAGGATGATGTGTCCGAGTCAGGGCCAGGAGAACCAGGATAATGCAGGCAGAGAACGCTGGACAGACATCAGCTTTTACCAGGTAGAGACTGGCTGTGACAGGCAGGTACATCTAGGCAGGATCACAGGTGGAATGAATGCAGGTAGTTAGGAAACAACAGGTGGAGCTGCTCACTCCAATTAGCAGAGCAGAGAGGCAAACAGCCAGCCGGCCCAAAGAACAACAGATGACGGGGAAAAACCAGAAAGAGAGGGCGGAATGCATAACAGTATAAGCATTATATATGTTCCTATTGCAGCAATTAAAAACAAATGACCTCTTAAGGCATTTTTCAAGAAACAAATATATAATCCTATAAACCCAGTCATGTAGACAGATTATTATTCAGTTTAACATGGTTCTAGTTATAGTAACCTTGTTTACAAGATGAATTCTCTGGTATTTCTGTTCTCAGACACACCAGAATCCATCTGGTACCGCTCCGGCTTCAACAGTTTGTTTCCGAACCACAAACGGTTTAGGCCAATCAGGTTGCAGTATTGAGGTTTAAGGAGGGACATACAGCTGTGATGAAAGCAGGAGCTGCAGAGCCCACAGCAGAACCAACATGGCAGCACAGGAGGACGTAGCTGCTGCTGTCCTCTGATTGGTCAGAATCCACGACTTCATCTTTGAAAGAAGAAGAGCAAGAAACACCTTGACCAGGTTAGCTTGTTGTTTCTCATGTCTGCTGCTGCTTAAGTTTAATTTGATACGTGATTGGCTGAAACCAGCCTTTGGTAGGCGGCACTAGATGATTCGTCCAATCAGCTCAGAGAGTTCTGCTGAATGTCCCTCCTTTCTCCAGACGGGTTTAAATGGAGCAGAACCAGACTGATGATGTGCAGAACAGAGAGTGCTGCACATCATCAGTCTGGCTGGCCGGGTTCTAGTTAGTGAAGATAAATTCAGCTTGTTTGTCAGGTTGTCTGTCTAAGGAAGATGGGATTTTCCTCACTGTAAGAGTCCAGCTCTGGACATTTTCAGGGTGATAAATAAAAACAGTAAAAAGTGTGTGAAAGGTCAGTTTGGAGGTGTTCGTATTCACTACACGGTGTAAAGTTATCGTCCTTTTTAAAGATTAAAACACGTGTCAGACGCAACAACAGCTTAAAGGTTGCTAAAAGCGTGTCTGAATGAAGCTCAGTGTGAGATCTTCAATCATGCCAGGAGACCTGGTTAGCTGAAGATCCCTCTGAAGACCTCCTGAGCTCTAACTGTTTTAGATACTGACTGGTTGAACTAAGGGTTATGAACTATGCCTTTACTGGCTGCACTGTTGCCCTCCTGTCTTCAGTCCTGGTGTCCTGCCTGATATCAGGTAGTTTAGCTGTGATTCAGGAAGGGACACGTCTAAAAGTTGCAGGACTCTGGAGGATTGAGAGCTCTGCTGTGAAGGTTGCACTGCGATAAGGCAGGTTTATTCATCTGAGCCTGCTTTAACACTCTAATCTCTCTCCTCCCACCCATCGCTTCCTCTGACGTGTCCTGTGACGAGGGAGAGCTGCGCTTTGTTTTCATAGGTGTTCCCTTCCTCCACAGTATTATGTGTCAATAGCTCTGCCAGACAGTGTCTCCCAAACTATTGTTGTAGTGAAATGATGATGGATGGAAAAGGTAGTCAGTGGAAGTCTTTCAACTGGATGATTTTAGCCCAAATGTACTTTTTTTCACTTTATCTGAACATGTTTATGTGACATATATCCTGCACTATTTAACTGAAAAACAAACAAATCTGCTAGATGGGAAAACATAGAAATAAATAGCTGCAACAACCTGGTTGTGTACGTTCTCAAAGCTCTTTCCAGAATCAGTTCAACCATTTCCTGCAGACAGGCTGGTTCACAGTTTGTCTCTCAGAAACCCAGCAGGTTGCATCCAGTCACTGACCTGCAGCTTTAAATCCTCCTGGATGAGCGTAGAGCCGCAGGTTAAGTCCAGTTTACCTGTAGCACATTTCAGCAGCAAGGCGGTTCAAGGTGCTTTACAACATGAAAATATAAAAACTTCATAAACACAGCAAAAAAGTGAAGACATCAATAAACATCAACGTGTTGGTCAGTGTTCCTGATATTATGGCAGAAAGCAGCTCTGAACAGGAGGGTTTTAGTCTTCATTTAAAGGAACTCTGTATTCTGGAATTTGTTCTAAATCAGTGGAGCATAGGAACTAAATGCTGCTTCTCCATGTTTGGTTCTGGTTCTGGTTCTGCAGAGCAGACCAGAACCAGAAGACCTGAGTGGTCCGGAGGGTTGATACAGCAACAACAGATCTTCATTTAGGTGATAAGCCGGTCAGTGTTAAACTAACAGAAACCTATTCTCTGAGCTCCAGGAAGCCAATGGAAGGACTTTAGGACCGGGTCGATGTTCTTTATCTACCTGGTTTTAGTGAGATAAAACCAGGTAGAAACTCCCCTTTAACAGGGAGGAGAACCTCCAGCAGAACCAGAACCAGGCTCAGTGTGAACGCTCATCTGCCTCCACCCACTGGGGCTTAGAGAAGACAGAGCAGAGACACAGAAAGCACAGAAGCTCACATTGACCCAGGAGTACTTTCTATGTTAGAGAAGACAGAGCAGAGACACAGAAAGCTCAGAAGCTCACATTGACCCAGGAGTACTTTCTATGTTAGAGAAGACAGAGCAGAGACACAGAAAGCACAGAAGCTCACATTGACCCAAGAGTACTTTCTATGTTAGAGAAGACAGAGCAGAGACACAGAAAGCACAGAAGCTCACACTGACCCAGGAGTACTTTCTATGTTAGAGAAGACAGAGCAGAGACACAGAAAGCTCAGAAGCTCACATTGACCCAGGAGTACTTTCTATGTTAGAGAAGACAGAGCAGAGACACAGAAAGCTCAGAAGCTCACATTGACCCAAGAGTACTTTCTATGGTAGAGAAGACAGACCAGAGACACAGAAAGCTCAGAAGCTCACATTGACCCAGGAGTACTTTCTATGTTAGAGAAGACAGAGCAGAGACACAGAAAGCACAGAAGCTCACATTGACCCAAGAGTACTTTCTATGTTAGAGAAGACAGAGCAGAGACACAGAAAGCTCAGAAGCTCACATTGACCCAGGAGTACTTTCTATGTTAGAGAAGACAGAGCAGAGACACAGAAAGCTCAGAAGCTCACATTGACCCAGGAGTACTTTCTATGTTAGAGAAGACAGAGCAGAGACACAGAAAGCTCAGAAGCTCACATTGACCCAGGAGTACTTTCTATGTTAGAGAAGACAGAGCAGAGACACAGAAAGCTCAGAAGCTCACATTGACCCAAGAGTACTTTCTATGGTAGAGAAGACAGACCAGAGACACAGAAAGCTCAGAAGCTCACATTGACCCAGGGGTACTTTCTATGTTAGAGAAGACAGAGCAGAGACACAGAAAGCTCAGAAGCTCACATTGACCCAGGAGTACTTTCTATGTTAGAGAAGACAGAGCAGAGACACAGAAAGCTCAGAAGCTCACATTGACCCAGGAGTACTTTCTATGTTAGAGAAGACAGAGCAGAGACACAGAAAGCACAGAAGCTCACATTGACCCAAGAGTACTTTCTATGTTAGAGAAGACAGAGCAGAGACACAGAAAGCACAGAAGCTCACACTGACCCAGGAGTACTTTCTATGTTAGAGAAGACAGAGCAGAGACACAGAAAGCTCAGAAGCTCACATTGACCCAGGAGTACTTTCTATGTTAGAGAAGACAGAGCAGAGACACAGAAAGCTCAGAAGCTCACATTGACCCAAGAGTACTTTCTATGGTAGAGAAGACAGACCAGAGACACAGAAAGCTCAGAAGCTCACATTGACCCAGGAGTACTTTCTATGTTAGAGAAGACAGAGCAGAGACACAGAAAGCACAGAAGCTCACATTGACCCAAGAGTACTTTCTATGTTAGAGAAGACAGAGCAGAGACACAGAAAGCTCAGAAGCTCACATTGACCCAGGAGTACTTTCTATGTTAGAGAAGACAGAGCTTCTCTAAGTTAAATATGATCCCGCTTGTTGATTTTCATCAGAACTCTTGCTGCAGCAGGAGAGAAGCAGACGCAGAAGAAACGGATGGATGAACTACTTCCTGATTCAGCAGCTGGGGGAAAAGGCTGATGTTAATCCATGATGAAGTTAAGCACTGCAGCGTGGTCTGGATTTGCTCTTAAGTTATTCCTAGAAAAGTCTGCAGGAAACTTGATTTTTCTCAACTCAATACTGGACACGTTCGCAGACGGCCAAATGTTTCTTGGAAATTTGCTGGTTTGGGGCTAATGTCATGGCGATGTGGCTTTGCTTTGGCTAGACTTCAAGATGTCTATCAACATGTATCAATTCTTGCCATTTCTTGCAGGGTGAAGGTTAGCTAGGCTGTTTCTGTAGCAAATAAATGAACTCAGTTAAAACCTGCTTTCATGCATGGATGTTACCTAAAACCACAGACAACATAAAAATGCAGGAGTCCCAGGTAATCTCTCAGCAGGTGTGCTGATTGTGGCAGAAACATGCAGTTTTTGACAATCGTTTTGTTTGTTGCTGATCGCTGCGTTGCAGCAGTTTTGTGAACCTTTTGGTTTCACTAAGTTGGCTGTAAGTGTGCAACTAAACTTTGCATCTAGTTGAAGAAAAAAGCTGTTTTTCTCCTGCACTGTTACATTCTTATCACTGCTGCACTCTATATTGTAATGTTATTTTATTTCAATTGCAATCTCATTACATTGTCGTAAGCTGTATGCAACGAAATTTCGTTTTTGTATTCACACTGTTCATACAAATGAAAATAAAGTTTGTCTAAGTCTGAGAGAGTGTAAGATCAATAAATGCTCTACACTTACAAATACGACATTACATAGAAACAAAGGTTGATTTAACATCGGATGTTAATGTATACTTACTGAAATTATTTAAAAATGCATACACAGGGGATGGAAACAAGAAATTAATTTCTTTTTTGTACAAATTTTTGACAAGTCATGTGTCGTTCTCAACTGGGACTGTTAAGGCACTATGGGAGAAAGAAGCAGGAATAAACATAACAGAAGAAGAATGGACTCTGATCTGGAAGCATCAGTGGAAATGTACGTCTTCACAGAGATGGAGAGAGTTTGGATGGAAAACACTGATAAGATACTTTATTACCCCATATCAAAAATCACACTATGATGGAAATCCTCCTGTTTGCTGGAGAAAATGTGGAAACCTGCAGGCAAACCATTTTCACATTATGTGGGACTGCTCGGTAGTTAAACAATATTGGAAAGACATCCACAAAACACTACAGGAGATATTTAAATGTATAATTCCCTTTGATATGAAAACTATTTTCTTTGGAAACATACCACAAGGTTGGATGAAAAATGATAAATCTCTTTTGAGCATGTTGTTAGTTGCTAGTAAGAAGGGTATAACCAAAAAATGGTTATCACAGGAGGTACCACATCTGTCAACATGGTGGGACATAATGTTGGATATTTATAAAATGGAAGAGATGACAGCAGCTATAAATAACAGACAGGGATGGTTCATGTCATGCTGGGAAAAATGGATTGATTATACAAACTTAAAAAGGCCCGATTTCATTCTGAAAATGTGAATATGTGAGATAATGGCAATGGTCATTCCCTTCTGTTCCCTTATGTGTGTGTGTTTTATTTTTTTATTTTTTATTTTTTTTTGTTTCTGTTTGCTCTCTTTTCTTTCAACAATGGGAAACATGTTAAGATGTCTAAATACTAATGATATATGTACTTTTCTGTACATGTAAAAAATACCCATTTGTATAAATTTGTTGAAAAACTCAAAATAAAGAATTAAAAAAATAAATAAATAAATAAATGCTCTACAATCATAAAACCTCAAGTGTTGATTCGTTGGATCCAGGAGGACGACGCATCAGCTAAGTGCCAGTCAGTCAGTCAGTCGCTCAGACTGAGTCTAAAATTCCCAATTTCATTTTAAAAGTTATAATTTGGGTTTATGTGAGGAGGACTGAGCTAAAGGCCAATCAACCAGAGCAGAAATTCATTTTTAAACAGTCCTTCCCTAACATCCTCTCAGCCTCTTCAGTGTGAGTGGTACCAGACATCCTCATGTCAGAAACTATAGCGCAGAAGCAGGAAGAGGTCAAGTTATGTCAGAGCTGACGCCTCCAAACTGGTCTCACCGGCCCTAACCCAGAACATCCTGGAGGGACCAGCAGTCCCTTCTGACCTGGGAAAGCTTTGGACTGAGGGATGTCCAGGTTTTCCTTTTGGACGCCGTCTTCCACAGATCAGCGTCGTCTCTCCTCACGAAGGTTTGCAGAAGAAACAGAAAAAAGATCCAGACTGGGCAGGAGAAACTGGGTCAGGGCCGTGCCAGGGTGTCTGGGAAAGCTCACTAGCAGCACGCTTCATGGCAAAATGCAAAAACAAACTTTACGGTGAAAACCGGGGCAGAATATTTGGGAAAAGAGGTTTTTAAATGTTTTTAGCGCAGGATTAAATTACAGGAGGTTGATATAAAGTGACCTCATCATGATCCCTGTGGTCTCTGCTGCACTCCAGCCTAAATCTAACTATTTATTTTTCATATAATAACGCTGTATGGGTCTGTCGTCACTCATTAAGCCAAAGAGAACAACATTTTCTACTTTAACAGACCCTGCTGAGGAATCACGGCCCTGTTAAACCTGCACAGAGATGGACGAGGTCAACAAACCCTTTGTGTCTCTGGTGGACACGAATTATTGCTGCAAAGCTTCATCAATAGAAGGTTTTCCTGCCGTGAACGAATGAGAAGTCACCTGTAAAGCAGGAGATGGTGGCACGTTTTAGGCAGCGTGTCTGCTGTTTATGGCCAGACGCTTTTGTTGGCAGGCTGAACGGCCTATGAGACGATACCCCCCCCCCCCTGCATTTAGTAACCCAGCGGTGAAACTAATGCTGATGGAAAGTTGGAGTCAGCGGGGAAGTCTCAGGGTCAGGGCTGGATTCCCCCACCTCTGGCTGGACATGACTCCCTGTCAGGGTCTGCTAGATGATGCTGGATCCACCAGGAAACAGCAGAGACGACGTCTGGAGGAGAAACCGTGGAGAAGCGAGAGGATGCAGGAAAAGAGCTGAGAGGGTGAAATAGGACAAGGTGTGAAAGTTCAGCTTCTTTATTTAGGTGATGTGTAAAAACCTCAGCAAATGGCCTGGAGATCATTTTTTGATGTTTTCTGCATCTGGTGGAAAAATGTGACGCCATAAATCATGTTCACGGTGCTTTTCATCGAGCGACGGTGGAAATCACAGCTGCCTTTCCTTTAATCATATAATTAACAGGTGCATGCAGACTGCCTTTCAGGAGGTCCAAACATTTTCATGCAGGAAACTTAAAGTCACTGAGCTAAACGCTGCTGCCTGTAAACATGCTAACATATTATGGAATTTAATATATTTCATGTAGAAATGTGTAAAAAAAAAAGCATGAAGGAAAGAGTTAAAACTCCAGCATCAGTTTATAGGACTGGGTCGTCCAAGTAAAAAACAATTACTGTATTTTCTGGACTATAAGGCGCACTTAAAATCCATACATTTTCTCATAAATTGATTGTGCATCTTATCTATGATCACCGTTGTTCTTACTGACTGATTTTATGTGGTACAATGAGCTCAGAAATCTGTTAAAATGTGTAAATACGACTTTGGTTAGCAACAAAGCCGCTCCGCTCTACGGATATTAGGAGAATTAGGGTAATCTATGTCACTACATAGACATCAGATACGTAGACGCCATATTGGATGTGGCAGAAAGAAGTTAAGTTCTGTTGTAGTGAACGTCGATCAGAGAAGATGCCTCATTCCTGTGCTGCATGGAAACATATATATATATATATATATATATGTGTGTGTGTGTGTGTGTGTGTGTTCACCAAACGAACGTCCAATCAGCGTTGGCTTTGAGGCGGGTTGAGGTGTGACGCAACGAGAAGCGCGACAGTTCAGTCTAAAGAACATGGCGGCTTCAGCCGATGAAACTAGCGTTAGCGTGGCTATCGAGCAAGTTTTATCAGAATTACAGAGTATTTCTTCACTGAAAGAAGAGCAAAACGCTGCTCTGGAGGTTTTTCTCAGAGGAAAAGATGTTTTTGCTCTTCTCCCGACTGGTTTCGGTTGTGGTTGTGTTTTCATCGTCGCTGTTAGTACATCATATGCTTCGTTGATCTGATTGGTTTATTTGGCCCGTCTATCACCAACATAGGCCAATCAGCTAAGCAGTATTTTCACCCCTTCCCAAAGTTACTTCAACGGAAGGTTTCGGGTGGAAATGCGGAGCAAATCTATCTGGCAGAGTCAGGTTAACTGCGTGTATTTCAGGGACTTATTTTTTAACCTGTTTGTATTTCAGGCTCTTTTTTATGTTCTTATATTCAAATGGATGGTGGGGGGGTGTCTGTGGGGGGTGTCTGAGGTAGGATTTTTCTCACTCTGAAGGAACAGACGCTAACTGGTGTCAGCTAGCAGCTAGCATAAGCTCAGATACTTTTTCCTTCTGACTAATTTAATATATTGAATTAATTCAGCTACGCTGCTCACTTGGACTCTGCCGCCATCAGCCAGCGGATGATAAGCGTCTAGCCCGTCTAGTCACTAGCAGGAGTTACCTTTACCAACCAGACCGATCACAAGGCATCCAGACAGCGCCTCGCAGCGAGCAGGACCAAACCCCAGACCTGGACCTGGTGTTGGGCTGACGACCGGTTATATTGATTTGCTTGGCAGGAGATGGAGGCACGTTGCACATCTCAATAAGCCCAGAGGTTCCAGATTCACAAATAAGGTGTTGCACAACCACAACAGAACAGCTGGAAAGAAAAACAATAAAGCTGCAACGCTGGATAAAGTTTATAAAGGAACTGTGCATCCATGAATGCTTACAAGCTTTTTAAGAAATGAAAAAATTCAGAGTAATTGGCTGAAATTCCTTCCCAACACTGTCAGAGGCTGGGGAGCTCAGGTTGATTCTTGTAACGCTGGCTTTACATGTTTTTGAGTAATGGGCTGTGCAGAAAGATGGAGATCCATTGTGTGCTGGAGTCCAGGGAGTGTTTAGGACTGCGCATTAAGATTGATAAAGTGCTTTATAGTTCTCAGTAATATTGATTTAAACAAGTGTTTAGTTAGAATATGATAGAAAAATGGATATTTCCCTATTGGTGACATAAAATGATCATTTCTTCCATGATAGCCAATCAGAGGTGAATATTGTGCGTAAGGAGCAGTGGATACAGTAAATCTACATGTCATACTGTTTAGTGAAATTAATTTTAACTGTGTTTGTGAACCAGTCAGTTGTAATAATTGTTTATTTTCTCTGTGTAAATTTCTCCTGCTGATAAAATGCTTGGGTTTGGGAACAGACCTCTGATGTCATCACCCTCAGCTCTGATGTCATCACCCTCAGCACGGGCTCCCCTCAGGGCTGCGTCCTGATCCCCCTGCTGTTCACCCTGATGACACACGACTGTGTCCCCAGGTTCACCACCAATCACATCGTGAAGTTTGCTGACGACACAACGGTGGTGGGCCTGATCAGAAACGACAACGACCAGGACTACAGAGAGGAGGTGGAGCAGCTGGTGGGCTGGTGCAGAGACAACAGCCTGATCCTGAACGTGGAGAAGACGAAGGAGATCATCGTCGACTTCAGGAAGAACCGGCCTCACCACGCTCCACTGCTCATCAACAGCTCAGATGTGGAGGTGGTCAGCAGCACCAAGTTCCTGGGGGTGCACATCACGGACAACCTCACCTGGTCTGTGAACACCACGTCACTGGTGAAGAGGGCACAGAAACAACTCTACTTCCTGAGGAGGATGAGGAGAGCCCACCTGCCCCCGCCCATCCCCACGACCTTCTACAGAAGCACCATAGAGAGCATTCTGACCAGCTGTCTCTCTGTGTGGTGTGGAGGCTGCAGTGCGTCCGACTGGAAGAACGTGAGGAGAGTGGTGAGGACAGCAGAAGGGATCATCGGGGCTCCTCTTCCCTCCATTAAAGACATTTCATCACAGTGCTGTGTGTCCCGTAACATCATCAGGGACCCCTCACACCCCCCCCCCCCCCCCCATGGACTGTTCTCCCTGCTGCCCTCTGGGAAGAGGTTCCACAGCATCCGCTGCAGGTCCACCAGGTTCTGCAGAAGCTTTTTCCCTGCTGCCATCAGACTGTTGAACTGCTGAACTATAACCATAAACTCTGCACAACATTTGCATATTTGCACATTTTGCATCATTGCATCTACATCTAGCATTACAAATGCTGCCGAACTCTCAGTTTTTAAATGCATTCTTGCATAAATGCCCTTTGCACAATCAAATTCTGCACATACAAATGTTTTTAAAAAATACTCACCTGTACACTGTGACTTCTCCTGCATTGTCTACATTTCAATTGTTTACTTTTAAATCACTGCTGCACCTTATACTGTAATTTAATTTTACTGCAATTCACAAGCTGTATGCAACGAAATTTCGTTTTGTACACACTCTGTGCATACAAACAACAAAGAAAGTTGTCTAAGTCTAAGAGACGGCGGGTCTTCAGGATGGTGCTGCAGCGTCGGTTCATTTCCCACCTTGCCCAAAGGCAGATCGTTGATCTCTCTGATCAGGGAGCGTGAGCCGCTCTCACATCTTTGCCTCGTCTCTTAAATCTCTGAGTTTAGCTCATTTCCACGTTGGAAGCTGTGAAGGCTTAAAGGCCGTTCATGGTTCTGTGCAGTCTGTCCCAGCGCTGATTTTTAGTCTGCTCATGGTTTTAAGGTTAAAGCTTCCACTAATGTCCTGCCTGAAGGCCCCAGCAGCCTCACAGCAGTTTCTTTTTAACCTTTGTGTCCTTTTAAGCTCCCATGTTAGTAGTTTTTTACTGCATCTGGTTCCCCTCCTGCCTTCTGGGGTTTAGATCGATCATCCTGGGTTCCCAGTTTCCTGTGACTGTAGCCCTGAACGGATGATCTGCAGCGGGGGAACGGACAGGGAAGGAAGTAATGGAGATATCCCAGGAAGCAAAACCTGCAGAGAGCTCAGAGAAACGGCTTAGCAAGTATTTCCACAGCTTGTGTGAGAAATCAGTCAAAGTTAGTTACTATAAAGTGGAAAGCAACAACGTTTAGTCCTGCAGGAGGACATGATTATAGACTTGGAAATGTTTTCTAAATGTTAAACCTTCATCTGTTTCTCCACATAATTAGTTGCCAACTTTTTATCTCTTTCTGTGAATTTTATAGTTATTTATGACCGTGGTGTAGTTCTTTCTGGAGCAGCCTCATGATTGGACTGAAGTTAACACAAAATAGAGGGAAAAGGACTGATGCAGATTAAGATTTTACATCTGGTGACATCTGGTGGATTAATATTGTATAGTTACTTTTTATATATGCAGGGGAAGAAAATTCTTTTTATTTCTAGAGGTATTATTTCACCAATTTACAACACGTCATCTCAACGCTCTTTCCAAAGTCACAGCAAAAAATGTTTTTATTTCTACTTTTAATTATTATTCTATTTGTTTTAAACATAAACATTTTTATTAATTATAATCATTCTGTTTGTTCAGCACATCTTGCTGTTTTTAAAGTGTTTGTCAGATAAAGTTAGCTTTGCTTGTGTTGGTTAAGCAGATAAACTCTGATGCAGGTCTCAGGTCTAGAGGACAGCAGAGAAACAGGCCCAGAATCATGAGGGCATTACTTTGGTACCACGGAACTGAAAGTGCATAATTCAAAGAGTACGAGCACCAATTAAACATAATTAAAACATACAGAGAGGCAGCTGTAAATAAAATGTATTATTGTAGGAGAACAGGAAGTTGTTTGCAGCAGCAGCTCAGCTAAGATGCTTAGCTGAGCTGATGTTTAGATGGAGCTGCTATGAAGAGAAGAAACAGAGAATATAACTTTAAACTTGTTGTTTGGTGGTTTTTAATAAAAATTATGACTGTCTCAAAGTGATCAACAGCATAAAAATCAATTAACGCCCCGTTGTGACGTACTTCTTAAATGCGTTTAACTGCTGCTTGGTGTAAGAAGGTAGAAAGGGCGTCTTATTTTAAAGGCATGAGCTGCTGCCTTAAAGCTCAGAAACAAGGTTTAATGTCCGGCTAGAAGCAGCGCCCCCTGGTGGGACACCAGAACCTATCCGCTTCTCTCCGTCCAAAGGATGACTGGGGGGGGGGGGGGGGGGGGGGGGGGTGTTCCGGGTATCAGGATGCCCCCTGGGTGCCTCCCTCTGGACGCGTCCAACAGGGAGGAGAACCCAGGAAGACCCAGGAATCCCTGGAGGGACTAAATAATCTGTCTGGCCGGGGAACGCCTGGGGGCCCAGAACGAGCCGGAGGACGTGGCTCCAGTTCATTCTGCCCCCCACCCCCCCCCCCCCCCCCCCCCACACACACACACACACACACACAGACAGACACATGGTTACACTAAAACACAGAGGCACACACACACACACACTCTGCTGCTGTTTTAGCGTTAATGTCAGAAAGGTCAGAGACCTCCAGCTGTAGCTTTATCAATAGAAACAATTAACCTGAGAAGTTTTAGTGATGAAGCTCCCTCCAGTGACACTTTTGTCATAATTGAAGATGAGAGACTCTGAATAAGAGCAATTACAGAGATGATTTTCTCATGTTCAGGGGGGGCTTAAAACTTTTAAAATGTCAAATGCCATATACTTTTATTTTATGTTCTAAAACTATCAAGTACTGAGAAAGTCATGTGCTGAAATATTTTGCATTTTATTTATTTATAAATATATAAATAACATTTATAAATATATAAATAACAATATACAAAAAGATATATTTACATATGTGTATACATATATATACATATATACATATACACATATTTATATATACAAATATATATATTTAATATGAATAACATGTAAAATATTTCAGCACCTAATTTCCTAGTAGTTGATAGTGTTAGTATATCCACTGACTGTAGAATTACCTGTGAAACGTTTTCACACAGCCAGGAAACTGCTTGTTGTTGCAACCAAATCCTGTGGGATTCTGTGAGAGTAGGGAGGAGCAAGATGGCGGCCAGTGACTTCAGTTTTTCAGCAAAATCAGCACTATATACGTTTCCATGCAGTACAGGAATGAGTTTTCTTATGTTTAACGGTACTCATCTAGAGCATTTATTGGCTATATTCAACATATGCAATTAGTGATGGGACGGTGTGTGTTATTGAACTAACTGATATGTTCATCTTTTTGCCATTGTTCACCAATCCTTCTATAAATGAGTTTACACTGATTGTCCTGTAGGTGTTTAATTTGTGCCAATCTCATTTTATATTAACCACATAGGCTATATGGAATGGAAAGTTAGAGCTGGAAGTGCTACAAAATAAATTATTTTCATTCTGTGTAGTTATTTTATTAATCTTGTGGGTCTCTGACTATGGAACACCTTTAAACTGTAACTGAGTAACATTTCTGAGAGCGTGACATACAGCTGCCTCTGAGAGAATTTCTGTGTCTCCTACGTTAAAAAGCTGCCGTTGGCATAAAAACAAAGAGCAGCACAAAGAAATTGTTCAGAACGGAGAACGTTCCCTCGTTGTGTTAGAAAAGGCTGAGAACATTGAAATAAATCGTCTGACGACCCTAAATGAGCCTCAGCGAGGACTATCTTCACAGAAGCTGTCTGCCTCCACTTCAGGTATGTTATTGAGCAGTTTGTTTATAAATCATGGACTAAAATGACAATTTTGCAATAAAAAATTTGCCAACTTTGCAATAAAAAATGCCAGCCCACAAGCATCCTCATTCACAACATGTTTACTTAGAGGTTATTATGTTATGATACAGCTTCACATTATTTATTGACTGTATCTAAAAAAAATAAAAATAAATCAAATATATTTTAAATTCAAATGAAAATATGAAATAATACAATGCAACATACACTGACTTAAATTGTATTTTGTATTCTAGGTCATCAAGTCAGTGTCAGTTAACTCTGTTAACCAGGTTGCCTGTAGGGATTTTAAGGTGCAGCAGGTGTCAGAATTCAGTGGCACAGCATCAATACAGTTTGGTAACGTGTGGAAACGCTTCATTAAGCCTCATCTACCATCACTAGTGGTTCTTGGCTATGTTTCTCTCTGGTAGGGTCCAGGGAACTAGGAGGAACTAAAACACAGACTTGGTTAGAGTCAGGTTTAACTAGCTGGTCTGAACCACGCTGAAGCGTTAACCAACAGACGCACTCCTCCTGGTTCAGCTCCTTATGAAGGACTGTAATTAGCTCTGATGTGATGCACCTGCCTGGAGAGAGAGGGAGGAAACCAGCCCTGTACCTGGACCTAAGAGTATGACAACTTTATCATGAATAGAAACAATTCTCCTATTTTAGCTGTGGTTTACAAAGGTCAGATCAGAGAAATGAAGCTGTAGCTCTGAGGAACGTATGAATAGAAACAATGAAGCTCTTAATTTTTAGTGATGAAGCTCCTTCCAGTGACAATAAAACACAAGAAGTTATTCTAGTTGTAGCTTTGGACGAAATTAATTTGGGTCTAAAATCCCAGAGAATATACTTAGTTTATTTCTTCTGAGTGAAGGAGTGAGCATCAAGGGCGGAGAAGGTGCCTCCAGATGTCCAGATGTGAGATCAGCCTGCAGCCCCTTCTTCTCCAGGTCTTCCCTCATCAGAGTGATGGTGTGGTACATCAGAGCTCCTACAGCTTCATTCAGGACCTGCACACACCAAGCAGACCACAGACAACTCCTCATGCAGGAACGGCTGTGCCACAGCATTTAGATTCCTCAGAATGTACCTTTAATTAAAAAACAACAGCAGAAATGTGTCACTGAGGGAATAAAGTTTGTTGCATTTAAAAGCAGCAAGGCTCTCCTTGTGCTGTTTTAAAGGTTCCTTCCTGCATTCAATAATTTCCCCAGAAGTCTAAACTTCAGAGCTGAGGAGGTTTCATGGACTGCAGATCAAGGCGTCTGCAGCTTTCAGCAGGAATCCTCTCCTTGATGCGTTCACAGAGCTTTCTAACGCGCTAAATGAGGCTGAAGTTTACCGACTGAAGCTTTAATTCAGCGCTGCAGTAGTACACAAACATTATTCTCTAAAATGCTTAGACTGCCACCTTTTAATTGGTTGCCGGTTATCTGTATAATCCTGCTGTAGCGCAGCCAGCCCGCCGCTTCATGCTTGTGTGAAAGATTAAAAAACGACATGCGGTTCAGTTGTAGTAAAGAAACGGCTTTTAATTACACCGCTTCATAAAGAGCCAATCAGAGAGCAGCAGGTACCGGCGGCGCCATCTGTTCTCCCACGCCGTGGCCTACTGAGCGCGCTCAGAGACGCTGCGCCTGGCAGACGCCCAGAACCAGACGTGACCCGGCCGGGCGGACCGACCCGTTTACGACCCACGCTGGCTTCCTAAGAACAGAACACGAGCCGCTGAGGAGGTTCCCTCTTCCTCTCCTGGTTTATTCCCCAACAACAGACACGCTTTAAAGCTTTTTCATCCTAAAACTGCATTTAGAGAATATCACTGATCACAGGATCATCCATTTAATGAAATCCTCCACAGGTTAGGGTAGTACAGCTGTCAGTCTGCCATTTTATTATATTATATTATATATTATATTATATTTATAGTGGGACACAGCTTTGTGTTCATTGCAGGTTTCCAGATGTTCTCTGAGGTCAGAGGTCAGGGCAGGAAGGGAACTCACGCAGCTGAAGCCTCTGAGATGCACCTCCACCAGGAGCCACAGGAAAAACTCACATGTAGACGTAAAACACAAGAAGCTGTAAAATAAATCAGTTTTTCTCAGATCTGAGTCCTGAGGATAACGACAGGAAACCTTCCTGGAAACCAGAAATCCAGCGTCTGAGAAGCTGGAGGACTGAGATCCATCCAGCAAAGCAACTGCAGCGTGTTTAATTCATCCTGAAGAGGTTAATGTCAGAGTTAGTGACGTATCAAAGTTGGTTAGATCCTCATTAAAGGCGTTCTTCATGCTAAATGTTGATGATTTAGCAACAAAGGAGCAGAAATATGCTGCGCTCTTCAGTTTTCAGGGTGACACATTTCCTTCCTCTCCTCACTTCTTGCCCTCTATGCTCTCTCTGTGCTCTCATTGACTCTGGCGCCCCCTGCTGGTGGTGCAGAAGACTTTCTCCATCTCAGCTTTCTAAAGCAGAGGTCTTGGACCTGGTCCTCAGGACTCACTGTCCTGCTTGTTCTAGACGTCTCTGCTCCTGCACACCAGGACCAAATGATTGCTTTGCATCATCAGCAGCCCTTGATGCCTGCTGAGGCCCATTAATCTCTAATTTATGTTAGACAGGTGTGAGGAGGCAGGGAAACACCTAAAACACGCAGAACAGAGGCTCCTGCTCTGCTCTACAGGACCCTGAGGTTCCTCTGCTTACCGGATTATTATAAAATTTACTTTGGATCATAAAAAAACAGAACATGAAGATAAAAGTTAAAGCAGCACCGTATAGGTTCTGACCCAATTATTAATGATAGTTTTGTCTATAAAGCACCTTTAACACATCACAGAGTTCACTGGTCCAATCCAAACGAGGAAATCAGTCAGAAGTCCATAAACGTTGATTTCTCTTTCAGCGCCATCCAACCAGAACTCCTGAAGGACCAGCTGGAGCGGTCAGGACCTCCACCTGTCCCAGTGGATCCTGGATCACCTCTCTGGTCGACCCGGTATGTGAGAGCTGTGGTTCTGACAGGCTGGTCTGTAGTGCAGGATCACCTGAGGTGATGGCATGGGGGCGTGGTCACACACATGGTGGATCCGCCTCTTGCTTGATTAAGAAGTTTATTTTTTGAGGACTCTGGTCCAAAGATTACAACTTCTGTCTTGTCAGAATTTAGATGCAGGAAATTTAAATTCATCCAGCTTGTGATGTCATCAAGACATGACTGCAGTCATGATCACAAGTCCATTATCTGAGGCCATGAGAATATCATTAGTGACCTTCACCAGAGCTGTTTCAGTGCTATCATGAGCTCTGAAGCCTGACTGAAACTCCTCAAGTAGGTCATTACTTTGTAAATGTTCACATAGTTGATTAGCAACTACTTTCTCAAGAATTTCAGATAAGAAAAGAAGATTAGATATAGGTCTGTAATTTACTAACTCATCCTGATCCAGAGAAGGTTTATTAAAGGAGCAATAAGTAAGATATATACTGTAAAATAATTCTAAATTATTCTCATTGGTCACCCAGGATGGAGGTAACTTTCCCTATAAGCAATCCGTCCTCTCGATCAACAAAGTCTTCATCAAGTTTCTCTCCTTTCAAATCTAGAGGTCCGATCCAGAACTACTTCGGTTCAGAGTGTAGCCGTGTTGACTTCCTGGTTCCTTTGCCAAATAAAATAGAATCCTTAGCCAGGGTTCTATTTCAAGTTGCAGAGAAGTGGACCAGAACCAGAACAGAATACAGCATCATAGACCCATCCTGTGGAAGTAAAAATAGGCTGTTGTCATTATTACACTAGGTGTCATTATTTTTACTTATTGTTCCTTTAACTCTTGTGAGCTAACTCTGGATCTTTCCTCTATTGGTCCAGAAATTATTACTTTAGTTTTGTTTTTATTCAACTGTAGAAAGTTTTGGCACCTCCATGCATTGATTACTTCCTCAGAGCTTGAATGGGTTCATGGTCACCTGGTGACATGGTGATGTAGAGCTGTGTGTAGAGGTCCAGGTACGCTGAGAGGTAAAGTCCTGCGTACCGGTGCATACCGACCCAATGAAAGCACTGACTGGAACAGGAAGCAGAGTTCCTTTGATCAGAACAATATGTGGAACAGAAGACTGAACAGTTCTGGAAACATGATGGAAGATCCCTGATCTGCATGACTCCACCCAGGTGGAGCAGAGGTTCTGTTGGATCTGAGATTAGACAGGAACCCAAGGTTCTGGGTTCTGTTTGGGTGTAATAAACTGAAGGTTCGTGAGATATTGCTGACTGAAAAACTATAAATAATAATAAACCTTCCCCGCAGTTATATACCCAATACCTCATCATTAAATTCTGAATTCATGCTTTTATTTTGAAACCCCCAGCTCTACAGAGGAGTTCTGTTCTCCTCACAGGAAGTTTACCTGTACAGCCTCCTTGTTCTGGGGAGGAGATCCATATGATGTTACGCCAGAATCAGAGAACACCCAAGCTGTTCTGATGGACCAATCAGAACGCAGAGAATGCACCTGGGAGGCTTACCTGCTGGCAGGTGACCATCTGAGATGCAGGCGGTCCAATTTACAAACAGCACCTGAAGGCATCTCAAAGATTCTTACCTGAGCGGATGATTTACTCTGAGCCAACATTAGAGATGCTGATTGATTGATTGATTGATTGATTGGTTGATTGGTTGATTGATTGATTGATTGATTGATTGATTGATTGATTGATTGATTGATTGATTGATTGATTGATTGATTGATTGATTGATTGATTGATAACTCGCTGTGATCACACGGTAGAACCTGAAGTCAGAGTAATGAAGCGTCTCCAGGTTTGACAACCACACTAAAGATCAGAGTTAGAACTGCACTGGAAGTTGACTACATTTCCCAGCATGCACTTCTCTGTGAAACAGCAGCTTCTCCTCAGTTTTTGGATCAGGATCTTTCACCTGTTTATGTTAATGAGACTGACCCAGTCCTGCAGGGACCGCAGACTCCCGGTTCTGGGACTGGTTCTGGTGTTGCAGAGATGTGTTCTCACCTGAGCCAGATGCTGAGCCGTTGTTTTTAAGCAGAGTGAGACCTCTGGCCTGTCAGACCTATCTGTGCAGAAGGAAGCAGATAAAAGCTGCAACATCACCTGCTGCGTCTCAGACCCAAGCCTGGACCCGCTGCTGGAGTTCAGACCCAGTCCGGTTCTGTTCAGATCCCCACGAGAACCGGCGGAACCTGAAGTCTCTCAGGTCCGGTTCTAATCACTTTGTTTCAGTTTATTTAGAATCAGTTTGTAGACTCGCTCCAGATCCAGCGCTTGGGTTCTAAAGCCCGGATCTCCTCAGAACACCTGCTCCGCTCCGGTTCTGCTCGGAGCTCCAGAACCAGGCGGCTTGACTGATCGGAGATGCCGGTGCGGGTCCCGGACGACTCGGACTTCTCCTCTTTTAAGGATCAGTGTCTGAGTCCGGACGGATGGAGCAGCCGGTACAGCAAGGGCGGAGTGACGGTGTGGTGCCGGGAGGAGGACAGCAGCTCGGTCCAGAAGATCAAGGTGAGGCTCACCTGGGAGAGCTTCAAAATAAAAGCTCCCGCAGATATTTCACTCTATTTATTTATTTATTTATTTATACTAGTGAGCATACATATCATATGTAAACATGCCAGATTGTTGCCATTGGCTGATTTAAAGTCAAAGATCAGACGGATTATCAACAGGCCGGACAAAAACACAAGCAGGACGAAGACTAATTACACGTTAATGTACTGAAGAGAAGCATAAATCTGAAAGTCTGTCCAGAAGAGGTTCCACTGCTGGTTCTGTACTGTGTGGGTACTGACTAATGCTGCAGGACTCCATAAAATCAGCTGATCGCTCTCCAGGCTGAAACGTGCTTTGTGCATTCAGAGGGTTCTGGTTGGTGGTTCTAATGGTTTTGGGTTCCTCTAAGTCTCCTCAGAAACCCAGAATGACTCCAGTGTTGCAGGAACCCCTTCAGACTGAGCCGGTGTCGTTGTAAAAAGTTGGAGCTCCAGTGGAAAACGAATGAAACGAGGAGCGACGTCATCAGAACTGAGTGACGGATGGAAACGGCTGAAACTGGAGCTGAAACCGGATCCCAAGAAGAACCCAGTCCAGTTTCCAGTCGGTCATTAGGTCTGCAGCAGTCTGACTCTTTATTGTGAAATAACCAGCCGCTCCCGGTTCTAGGTTCTAGGTTCTTCACTGTTCAGGTTCAGAGCTGGGTCACTAGGGTTCTATTGTGACTAGCTCAAGAACCCTATTCATGGTTCTGCTCCAGGAGCTTTGTTGTAACACATTCTGGTTCTGGAAGGATTGTAACCTCAACCTTGGTTCTTGTTGGAACAGAACCCGTTACTTGATCCTGGGTTTGGTTCTGACGGGTTCAGAACCTGTACACCGTCCCTGGTTCTGGTTCCAACAGGACCGGTTTCAGTCACCTCTGGAGAGTCCTGTCTGCTGGCAGTGGACCTCCCAGAACCGCCGCTGTGAGGGTCAGCTGTGTTTGAAGCAGATGTGTCTCCATGGTAACAGGTCAGGGACACGCCCACCTGTTTACAGGTGACCCTGCTGCTGGTGCATTGTGGGTAGTGTAGGCACTGTCTGCATTCAGGAGCTGAAAAGTTAGAGTCTGAGCAGGAGGAGGCGAAGCTGCTGCTGGTTCTGAGGATGTTCTGCAGGACGGCGTCTCCATCTCTGGATCTCCACCAGGGATCTAACTCCTGCTGGCCTGGGCCTCCAGATCCACCTTACTGCTTCTCCATCAGCATCCAGGACCTTCTTCAGCCTGGCTTTCCTTCTGAATGTCTGAGGAGATGTTTGACCTCCAGGCTGAAGGTTCAGGATGTTGGAGGTTTTGCTTTGAAGCGGCAGCCATCAAGGTTTCACCTCCAGCCGTAAAACAGCTGGAGAAGGAAGATCAGACCTGGATGAAGAGGTGGAGCTGGGAGAAGGAACTATTCAAACTTTCTTGGATCCAACATGGCAGCTCTGACGTCCTGAGGTCAAGCTGGTCGAGGAGGAAGACAAACCTCCGGGTTTCATCATGATGAGTCTAGTTTCTGCAGACCTGCAGGGAAGCTCTCGCCTTCCTGGAGAACTCCAGTTCTTCAGGAATGTTTTATCACCTGATCCAGACTCAGGACGTGACAACGATGGTGGTTTGTGCAGAAATAAGTCAGAGGCTGTTTCTGCTCCTTCATGAATGTTTCTGCAGAGCCCTGAAGATGAGAGGAAACAGGTTTGGCTGCTGTTTCCTCCTCAGTCAGTGAAGAACTGTCTGGTTTAACCTTTAATGCACACACAGAGTTTAGAGCAGACCTCCTGTCCAGCCTGCCTCCTTCTGAAGGCCTTTCCTGTCCTGCTGGTCCTGCTGTGGCCCTCAGATCTGAGCCAATGAAGGTAGATCTCTTCACTGGAGGTAGTTTCACTGTTTTAACCCAGGGAAGTTCTCTGCTGCAGGAACTGCCTTCAACTCTCTGTTATTGCTGCCTCTGATTTATCATTTTATATGTTTGTATGTCTATCAAACTATCAACTACACTTCATTGGCTGATATCATAAATGTTCTATGCTCTATTATTCTTCCTAATTCTTTGCATTCTAAATATTGTCAATTAAAACTGAGCCAGACCGCCTGAAGCCAGCGGCGGCAGCAGCTGAGTGACGAGCAAAGAGCCGGAGCTCAGGACGTCCTGAATGATTGATGCAGCGGCTGAGTTCTGCTGATTGAGTTACACGGATCTGGTGACCGCTGCTCAGCCGAGCCTGACGCTCCTGGAAGATGACCACCTGGAAAAAGGTGACGTCCTGCAGGTATCAGCCGCCTCACATGGTGTCCGGTAACCTGTGAGCTGGAAGAGGCTGCAGGTTAACTTCTGTCTGGCTGTTTCTGAGAGGCTGGTCTGAGGGAAACGCTGCCGACAGGCGGAGGACCAGAACCTGGACTCTGGTGGAACCAGCAGGAGACCATGCTGCTTTTAAAGCCCCAGTCATCCTCATCTTCATCACATTTCAGGTGGAGGACGTGTCAGTCTTGCTCTAATGCATCACCTGCATCGTGTCCTCAGCCTTTTTTCCACATTAAGGATTGCTGTCACTGCTCTGCAGCAGGGGGCGCTCACGCCTTCATTCTTGTTCCTATGTTTCCATTTTCCCAGCAGGAAATCTGGAATTCATGAAGTGCTGCAGGGAGGCTGAGGGTGGGATTGTTTTCCGCCTCCAAGTTGATCTGAGCCTTTTCTGGAGGAAGTGTTTAAAGCTGCAGCTTGGTTTCACAGTCAGACCAGCTCCACTGATCTCACCTTCAGTTTCTACTTATTCTCTGACATCAGCTGCTAGCAGAGCTCCAGCTGTCCATCCAACCAGAAATAACTGTCTTTACAGCGTGGAAATGAACCCTGCAGTCACATCAGTCAATGGAGGTGTGAAAGAGTCCAGTCAGCAAAACAAAACATCTGCAGGAATCATGATCTGCTGTCAGCAACAGTTCCCTGCAGCAAAAAGCAGCAAAAAGCAGCAAAAAGCGGCAGCTGCATCAAGCCTGCATCCACACAGCCTCACCTGAAGGAACCTGCTGCTGAGGACATTCCTCATTTAATGTGGAGAAAAAAAGCTTAGAGCTTCCATGATTGTTGTGTGGCGCCGACAGCAAAGCATCCTGATCCAAAATGTCTGCAGTTGCTTCATTTCCATGGGAGCGGGCTTCCTCGCAGTTCTGCTCTCTGCTGTGGATGAAAAGTGGGATCAGAACGTCCTCCAGGGACAGTCTGGTGACCTGTGGACCTTCCAACATTAAGGAGCACCAGGTCACAAGGCTAAAGTTAGAACAAAGTTTAAACGGAACATGCCCCTGATTTGTGGTCAGTTCTGCAGACGTTTCCTGAAGGAACTTCCTGGTTGTTCCTGTTGATTCCTCAAAGTTTGTTTTTGTTTCTTGGGTTTCTCTTCCTGACCTCGTTAAAGCCAAATGACTCCATGACTGCATGACTCACCTGAGCCTGCAGCTCACCTGACAACACCTGATCTGCAGGGATGCCTCTGAGCAAGACAGCGATCAGGTTTCTCCTTCAGAGTTCATGGGAGAGTTGAACTTTAGGCTTCACTTTCCTGGAGAACAGAACCCAAAGGGACGGTTCAGGTGACCCGGTGTCTGGTCCCATTACTGTAATGGCCCTTCCAGACAGGAAGGAATTTGCATTAGCACTAGTCCTGCTAGCTAGAAGAGCAGCAGGGAAGAAAAGGCTGTGGGTGTCAGCTCCACGTTAACAGGCCGGCTGGAAATGTGCTTCCATGATACTGCTCTCCTGAACAGTGGCAATGTTCTGTCATACGGGGAATTCACACACAGCCTGCGACTGAAAACCTCTGTTGGCTCATCAGGGTCTCCATGATCAGAGTGTCTGAATAATAATATAATAATAATACATTTAATTTATACTGCACTTTCCATCAAAAGATCTCCAAGTGCTACAAGTAAAAAAGGAAAAAAAAGCATAAAAAATAAAACTTTTTTAAAAGAGAGAGAGAAAAAAATAAATAAAACATCTAAAGGGGACCAATAGCTTTGCTAAAAAGAAATCTTTTAAGGCCTTTTTTAAAACACTCAGTGGACTGAGGTGCCCTCAAGGTGTCAGGGAGGGCATTCCAGATGTGGGGCAGAGGCACTAAATGCTCTATCTCCCATTGTCCTGAGTCTGGTTCTGGGAATGTGGACGAGGTTTGAGTGAGTGGAGCGAAGGGACCGGGTTGTCTTCTGTGGGTAATAGGAGTCTGGATGCTCCTTTAGCCTAGGAACCTCACGATGTCCCTTAATGGTGCTAAGGAGCTACAAGGTATCCCACATTCCTTTGCGTATCAGCACATCTCCTCACAGAAACCAAATAAAACCTCCGTAGAGCAGACAGCGTCTCTCTGTAGCTCATGTCCAGAAGGCTGTAGGATCTGACTCCATCCTCCATGTCTCTGACTCCATCCTCCATGTTTCTGACTCCATCATCCGTGTCTCTGACTCCATCCTCCATGTCTCTGACTCCATCCTCCATGTCTCTGACTCCATCCTCCATGTCTCTGACTCCATCCTCCATGTCTCTGACTCCATCCTCCATGTTTCTGACTCCATCCTCCATGTCTCTGACTCCATCCTCCATGTTTCTGTCTCTAATGACGTCAGAGTTAAAGTCTGGAATCAGATCAGCAGCTGAAGCTCCTTTCCTCCCTGATGGAGTTCTGCTAACCCAGGAAAGGTCAGGGAGCAGGAGCTAGGAGGTAGGAGCTAGGAGGTAGGAGCTATAATCATAATCATGACATTATCAGTTTATCCTCCATTTTGCTTCCTTCTCTTTCTGGAGGAAGTCCCGGTTCTATTGGCCACATGTGTGTTTGTCACACCGCTAACTTCTTCCAGTTATTGCCGGCCAGGTTCTCGTGCTGCATAAGTTCTGCTCTGGTCCGTCTCTGAAGAGCTGATGGTTTGACCCATCAGCAGGTTTCAGTCTCAGTCTGAGAGTCCTGGATTAAAACCTCCGTCTTTCTGTCTGTGTCTTCTAGATGAGGATCGTGTGCAAAGATGTGACGGCAGAGACGCTGTACGACGTCCTCCATGACACCAGCTATCGTAAGAAGTGGGACACCAACATGATCGACACGTATGACATCGGCAGGCTGACGGTCAACGCAGACGTGGGATATTACTCCTGTCAGTACCACTGAACCCAGTCTAAGTTCAGCTCAGATGGACCTGTTAGCAGAGGTTATATCAGAACCGCTCAGACACTAGTCCAGGTCAAGACAAGAACAACCCGGACATTCAAATGGTCCAATCAGAGCAATGTCTCATTCTGATTGGCTGTTTGTTCTACTGGGTGTCAGAATGGCTAAACATGAGTGCAGGGATGAAGCTCCTCAGACCCATTCTCAAACTAAACTGCATTGCTTCCACATTCTGCAGGCTTCTTCTGAATTACTGCCAGACTACTGCCCCCTGCTGGCCAGGACAGCTGGAGGGTGGACCATGTCTGGGTTGGAGAGAACCTGGTGCCTTGCAGAAGAACGTGAACAGGATGGTTCCCTCTGAGATCAGCAGATGTGTAGCTGAACCTTTACAAACCTCTGGCCCCTCAGACGCTCCTCACATTCCTCACAAAGAACAAATTGTTTCTGTTTGGAGCTTATTTTAGGCTAAATAACCATGTTCTGTCCGTTAATACGTTAAAAATCAACATCAGTGGCAGAAACATTCAGTGAAGGGTGTAGTGAACGATCTTCTATCAGCTTTGAGTTCTGGGGGGTCATGTTATCTATCGGCTGTCCCACATGCCAATCATTGTGATGTGTTCACCTAAAAAAACTAAATTGAGGAAGTTATTTTGAATTTTGCCATTTCCATCAACCTTTAGTAACGCAATATTTAGAAGCGCGCACATAAAGCTGTTGAAAGAAACTCAGCTTATGTCACTAATTCTCCATCGGATCCAGAACCTGTGGAACCAGCAGCATGTTAATAAACCTGTAACAGTGCATGAACTGGGCTGCTGGACTCCCAGCAGGGGGCGCTAGCCCTCACAGCTTTGGGAAAGAAGCTGTTTTTAAGGCTGTTAGTTGTTTTTTTTAACTCACTTTTTATTGAATCCAATTTCAAAGTCATTGTACATCCGTCGCTCTCATTTCTCAAGTGGTCTTAACAAGCTGAGCTCTCTGCAGTCCGTCAGCTGGATGACCAAAATATCTTTGGGAACCATACCAGTTCTCATGTTGCACAGAAACACGTGAAAAAAGAGGATTTCCGGTCAATTTTCTTTCCTTAATTATAATGTATAAACATAAATATTCATTCACTCACCCACATACATGTATATGACCATACCTACATATACATTCATATTTGTATTATTTATGGTTTGTTAGTTTTTGATTTGATATTGCTGAACTGTTTCCCTGGGGGACGTAGGTCAAAGAGTGCCTTGCCTGGGGGGGGGGGGGGGGGGGGGGATACGTCTGGTTCTTTTCCAGACTTGCGCAGCATAAACTGCATAAACTGCAGACTAATATACTCAGTTTCTGAGTTTATTAGTTCTGGCTCTGAGGTTCTGGAGTGTTTCCCTGATGGCAGAGGGGCAAACAGCAAATAGCCTGGGTGGGGTGGGGTGGGGTGGGGGGGATCAGAGGAGATGCGTCTGGACCTTCTTTGGACTCATTCTGCATAAACTGAGTCTAGATCCTGCAGACAGTAACCCACAATCCCCTGCTCTGTCCTCACCACCTTCTAGGTCCTTCCTCTCCTGGACTGTGCAGCTTCCATACCACACAGTGATGCTGAGACATAAACGCTCTCTATTGTAGCTCTGTAGAAGTTCTTTAGCAGCTTAGTGGGAAGTCCAGACCTTTTCAGGTTCCTGAGGAAGAAGAGTCTTTGTTGGGCCTTCTTCACCAGGTGGGAGGTGTTCTCAGTCCAGGAGGTCAGAGGAGATGTGGATGTCCAGGAACCTGATGCTGTTCATCTTGAACGTCAACTGTTCAACACGATTGTATCAATTGTTTCCTTTTAATTCTTCCTCCTTCCGGTGTCTCTTGTAAGGGAAATGCCCGACTCCCCTGAAGAACCGAGACTTTGTGACGATGAGGTCTTGGCTTCCACTCGGCAGCGACTACATGATCATCAACTACTCCGTCAAACACCCGGTCAGTGTGCTGCTGGTGCTGCCGGTGGGCTCAGGTTACAGATCGGTTCTGGGAATTCAGACCCGCTTCCTTTTCTCTGTAGAGTTCAGTGACATGTTCACAACCCTTTAAATACAGCAGGAACAGCTCAGGTTTTACAACAGCTAAAGGAAGGCGTCACCTTCCTGAGTTTTGTTGTTATATTTTCATATACCCCATATTTCGGACTTTAAGTCGCATTTATTTACAAATTTATTTCACACAATCCAAGACTATAAACTGAGATTTAATCTGGTAAACCAGTTTATTAAATTACCACAAACAGCTGAATAACATGGAACATACCTGGCAGGATAAATTGGGTAAATTAGCAACTCCAGCCAGCAGGTTTTATTCAGCGTATTTCAAGTTTTCACAATTATTGTTGAATGGTAAATTAGCACAAAAAGCCACCGACTCCAACCCAGAAAGTTCTCGTCAGAGCATTTCAGTCCAACAACGCCTAAATCAGACCGTTAGCGTAACGTTGCTACGTGCTAAGCTAACAGTAGGACACGGATGTTTCAGAGCTTCATAAAGCTCAGTGAATCAGAGAAGTTGTAACCCGCCCTGACATCAGAGCTGTAAGCTAGCGCTAGCTGCTGTTAGCTTAACGGTGCTACGTGCTAAGCTAACAGTAGGACACGGATGGTTCAGAGCTACATAAAGCTCAGTGAATCAGTAAAGTTTTAACCCGCCCTGACATCAGAGCTGTAAGCTAGCGCTGGCTGCTGTTAGCTTAACAGTGCTACATGCTAAGCTAACAGTAGGACACGGATGTTTCAGAGCTACATAAAGCTCAGTGAATCAGAGAAGTTGTAACCCGCCCTGACATCAGAGCTGTAAGCTAGCGCTAGCTGCTGTTAGCTTCTCAGACGGCCCAGTAACGGTTCTGTCTCTGTCTGGATCCTTAGAGCTGCTCCACGCATCGCTCTGCTGCCTGAATCCAGACTGAAACAGAGAAACATACAAACATGTTCAGTCTTTGTTGTCTATAAGTTAATGTTTCAGTTAATATTTAAGCGGTACAGCAGCAGAATAATGTTCACAAACCTGGAGCGCCTTCTTGAGGCTACAGACGGTAAAGATGCTGGTTTAGATGAATTACCATGTAAAACTGATATATAAGTCACACCTGAATGTAAGTCGCAGGATCGGCTAAACTATGAAAAAAAAAGTATGACTTATAGTCCAAAAGTTACGGTAATTTATCTTTTATTAATCGGGTTATAAAATCGTTCATTCTCCAGTAACATCTGACAGCGGCTGTTTCTCAAAATGGTGAACTGTTCCTTTAATGGTGACACTTCCTGTCTCTCCATCTCCATAGCAACATCCTCCTAAGAAGGACTACGTCCGCGCCGTGTCTCTGCTGACGGGCTACCTGATCCAGTCCTCCAGTGCCACCAGCTCCACGCTCTACTACCTGACCCAGGTGGACCCCAAAGGTAAGAGGGGAGGACGTCTTCCTCTGAGGTCCACAGTTCTGTCCTCCCAGCTCCTCAGTCCTGTCCTCTGCTGTTGTCTGCAGGCTCGTTACCAAAGTGGGTCGTTAACAGAGTCTCTCAGTTCGTGGCTCCAAAGGTAAAACCCTGACCAGGTCATCCACAGGTTCTGTCTCTGCTGCCTGTCAAACCCCGTGTTGCCGTCTCTGTCCTGCCAGGCCATGAGAAAGATCTACAAGGCGTCTCTGAAGTACCCCGAGTGGAAGCGGAAACATAACCCGGCCCTGAAGCCGTGGATGTACCCGGAGCAGAACACGCTGCCCTCCATCAGCCCGGCGGACCTGACCTTGCAGCGCGCCGACTCTCTGGAGAACATCGACGAGAGCGGCGTGAGCGAAGAGAAGGCGCAGCACAGCGAGGACGAGGAGACCTAGACTGTCCCCAGACTCTCAGCAGGACTGTCCTTCTCTCTCCTTCTGTCTGCTGGTTTGTTTGATCACCAGTTGGGATGTTTCCCACCGGCAGCGAATGCATCACAGTCCTTCAGCTTCTATCACTGGACATGTTTACCCTGAAGCCCTCCGTCTTCAGGCTGTCCATGAGCAGAGAAGACCGTCCAATAACCTCAGACTGTCCCCAAGCTGTCCTCTGACTGTCCTCTGACTGCAGAGGTTTTCCCCTTCTGTCCTCTTTAAGGTTTTATGACCAAACCAAGCCTGGTAAATTCTAATCAGCAAAAAAAAAAAAAATCTTTTTTTTTATGGATCTTTTTAGATTTGATGTGTTAAACTGAGCTGAAAATCAATTCCTCATTATTTAATAGAAGTGAAACATGTAAAGACAAATTTTTTACAGTTACTAATTAGATGAAAAAGACCATTATGTGTGCGATTAATAAAGGTTCCTTTAACCTGGTCCTTGTGCTTTAATAATTATGATCCATAACCTTGTGATGAGTCTCATGAGATGAGGTCAAAGGCTGTAAAAGATATTTTCTACCAAATAAATATTTAAGAACCAATAAACTGATAAAAAGTTTCCGTCTTTCCAGCCAAGCAGCAATAAGTCATTTTTCAGGGAGGTAATTCCAGAGCTGAGGAGTTCTGGTTCTGGGAGCGCTGACAGAACAGGTCTGTCTCTCATGGTTCTACGTGATTTAGGTCCGAACGCGTTCAGTGCTTTACAGACCGCCAATAAGATTTAAACTCCATTCTTTTACAAACAGGAAGCGACTTAAGACCCAGTGGGAATCGATGCTCAGGAAAGCTGACTCGTTATTTTTTAGAGAAACCCATGAAGACAAACATACAATAATCTGCTGAACATAAAACCACGCACCTGTTCTCTCCAGGTGATGTTTTAAAGTGACAGTGCACTGCTGCAGCAATATGTGGTTCAGGCCAGAGTGTGTGTCCACGGGTGTCAGTCCTGTGTCTCTGTGCTGTCCTCTGATGGACCGTGACCCGTCCAGCCTGGCACACGCCAGCTGTTATTACCAGGTGGAGATAATTCATGAGGGAGCGGAGATTTAAAACGGATGCAGAGGTTGCAGCTTTCTGCTGGACGGGTAAGTTAATTCAATATAAATCTGAAGTATATTTTGGTGTTATGTTAGAAACAAGGCAGTGTAGTCCAACTCTGTCCTCCTGGCAGAGACGGCTGGTTTGTTCGCCTCTCTCTCAGGAACTATGTGTGTACGCGGAGGGATATCAGCCGTTCACTGTCAGTAATGCAGCAGGAAGACAGTCTCTTCACTTCTGTTTATAGTCGCTTTTTAGACCCTAAATGAGTGACTCATGAGACCAAAAAACCTATGGTGATCTGTTTATCAGTTTAAGTTTAATATTTTGCTGTTCTCATCACCATTTCTTGTCCATTTCTTTGAGGTCATCTGGTTGTGTGTTGCCATGGAAGAGCGCCCATGAGCAATGCTGACTAGGACCTTCAGTCAGCCTCACTGGGACAGAGGGAGGGAAGATGTGCTGGATTTTGTTTGGGTTTAGCTTCTTGTTTAGCTTTAAATTCTTAAATGTGAATGTAAATATAAATGTATTTCCATCTAAAGGTTTTATTGAGTTAAATGTCTGTTTGTATAGAAAATGTAAATGTTATTGCCACCCCTCTTAGTGGGAAATGGGCAGGCTAATGATATTAAACCGGGTGGTCTAAAACAAGGGATATTCTGTGCTTCTCTGGTTGGTTGAAGTGGAATCCATCCCATTCTGCTGAGCAAATGTAAGAATAATCCTTTCTTGAAGATGATGTATATTTAAAAAAAATCAGAGCCCAAAAGGTTTTTGACTCTGCCCACAAACCTTAAAGTGTGGCAGTGTGAACATCTTACACACTGGGGCTTCACAGAAAGGTGGCAAGAGCAAAGGTGGTGGATTGGCAGTGCTGGTGAACAACAGATGGTGCCATCCTGGACATCTCACTGTGACGTTTCTTCTCAACAGCCCAGATACTGAAGTTTTAGCAGTGAGTTTTTGTTCATTTTATTTACCCAGAAAGTTCAGCAGTATTATTTTGGCAACAGTCGAACTTCCACCATCAGCTGTTGCCGACACTGCATGTGATGCCATGAGCTCAGTGGTTGTTAAGCTGCAGGCACAATACCTCAATACATTTGTGGCAATTTCTGGTGATTTTAATCATGCTTCACTCTCTGCTACACTTCCAACTTTTCAAGTCTGGCACCTGCTGTAGTGGAGAAAAGATAACTCTGGCAAAGCAGATCACAATCTGTTTTTTCTCTGCTCAGAATATAAGCTCCTTTTTTTCAGAGACAACCTGCAGTAAAGATAACTGTAAGGAAATTGTCACAGGAAGCAGAGGAAGCAGACTGGGATGCACTGTGCCAGCCACATGGAGAGGACATCAATGCCATGACTGAGTGTGTGACTGACTATAAACCTGTGTGTGAACAACACCATCCTTACCAGAACAGTGAGATGCTTCCCTAACAACAAACCCCGGATCACTAGAGACCTGAAGGTCTGTACAGAGCAGCTCTCTGGGATTCTACAGCACCTCTTCACCCTTAGTCTGAATCAAGAGAAGGTTCCCATGTTGTGCAAGACCTCCTGCATTGTTCCAGTACTGAGGAGAACTCATCCATCCGTCCTAAATGACTTTGGACCTGTTGCCCTGACATCCTGCATCATGAAGGTTCTAGGGAGACTCCTGTTGGTCCACCTGAGTAAGAAAACAAGCAGCTATCAGGACCCCCTGCAGTTTGCTTATTACCATGGAGTTGAAGACGCCTTCATAGACCTGCTTCAACAAACCCACTGTCATCTGGACAAAGCAGCACTGTGACGATCATGTTCTTTGATTTTTCCAGTGAATTTAACTCAAATCGGCCTCGGTCAGAAACGGAGCAGAAACTACCGACAAACAGACCACAGTCTGTGAGTCTAACCAGGTGATCAGGAGCACCACAGGAGCACTGTACTCTCACCGCTCCTCTTCACTCTTTACTCCTCAGACATCCAGAACCAGACAGACTTACTGTCTGATGACTCTGAGATGGACAGGAGGCTGAGTACAGGGAGCTGGTGGAGCGCTTTGTGGCACAGTGTGGAAACAATCATCTCATTCTGAATGTGGATGAAACAAAGACAATGATTACAGATTTCAGGAGAAACAGGACCAACACTATTACCATCCTGGGAGAAGAGGTGGAGGTAGTGGAGGAGTGTAAATACTTTGGTGTTCACCTGGACTAAAGATGCAACAGTGAAGCCGTCAAGAAGGAAGAGAGCAGACTGGACTTCCTGAGGAAGCTCAGGACTTTCAGGGTTTGCAGCACGATGTACGACCATCCGCAGCATCGACAGACAAATCAATCAAGACAGCTTTGGACCATTGAGGAATTGTGCTGCTGTTAAAAGTGTTTTAAAAATGTAAAAATAACTCTTTTTGTTCTTGTAAATTTAATCTTTCTGTATAGGAATAGAAAGAATTCATGTAATTTGAATATTTTCGGATAAAGAAAAAAAGCCTCTCACCCAATGAATGCTGAGGAATTCACTCTTCCTCACATTTGCACAAACTAAATTAATAGTTTTTGCATGTTGAACAACAAATTCATAAATAAAGATTACAAAAATAAATTTATATTTATAAATAAACACGTTTATGAATAAACTACAAATTAACGGGGCTATATTTTGTGTTGTATCATAAGAACAAACAGATTAAAGTTCCAGTGTGTTTAAAGGATCTGCTTTGACTGGACTGGTGGAGCTGAAGATGCTGCAGGGTGGAGGAAACCTGCAGGGTGGAGGAAACCTGCAGGGTGGAGGAAACCTGCAGGGTGGAGGAAACCTGCAGCGCTCAGCGCCGCTGCAGTGCCCACAGGGCGGCGCTGCTGGAAACTTATTTAACCTACTGAGAGTCCAGGTTCAGTGTGAATGATGATGATGAGGAGGAGGAGGAGCTCTGCTCTTCCTGCCTGATGAGGAAAACTTCATGTGAGCGTTTCCTCCGTCAGCTGCTGAGGAATGCAGCTTATTGTCTTAGCCGCTTCCTATTTCCTGTCTGCTTGGCCAGGAGGAAACTCCACCACCATCCAGCTCCTCGCCGCTGAGAGGACGCAGCGTCCTGCAGGACTTCCTCTGCACCAATCAGCTCAGGGACGCCTGGAAGAAACACTCATGTGCAGCTGATGAGTGAGGCCAGTTAAAAACCAGTTTATAATAAACTCTGCTCTATGCTCGGCTCTCTGGAACCGCTGCCTAAATCACTGATTTCACGGACAGGACTGGTCTCTAAATGTGACCCAATGTGAACTGTTGGATCTTGGTTCCATCTGAAGTTGTTTAGAAAGTGGCAGCACTGCCAGAGAAATGAAAAGATCAGGATTCAGCATCAGCAGCATCCGCTGGGAAGAATCCGACCCGGTTGGACTCCAGCGATTCCTTTAGAACCTGTTCTGTTCAGGAGCGGCTGGAGTCCAGTTCATGTCTCGTCTGATGCTGTTAGTTTACTGAGGAGATGCTCAGCAGAGCTCCTGAGCTGTGGTCCTCTGCTTCTGGGTGGAGATGTTCTCCTGAAGCATGAAGGTCGTATGGAGCTTTGGGTTCTCCAGGACAAGCAGCTGGACTTGGTTCTTCTCCATGGATGAGAGGACTGACTGAAGGAGAACAAGTCCGGTGTTCTACTGTGTTCTACAGAACCAGGTCCAGCAGAACCGACCGCTGCCTTTCCTTCTTAATGAATATGTTAGCAGAAACAGAAAGAACCACATCATTAGCTGTGAGGACCAGCGATGCTCATCATTTGGATCGGATGGCTCTGATCAGCATAACTATAGAAAACTAGAGCTGGAGCATCATTTTCAGCCTATAAACCATCACAGGGTTCTCTGTTTTAGTTCAGACACAATGAAAAAGCTTTTATACGCAGAACCTGCTTTTATACGCAGAACCTGCTCTACATTGTTCTCCTAAATGTGTCTTTCAGATGTTAAAAGGAGGAGCAGGCCGGTCTGCATCGGTCAGGAAAAGCCTGATCGGTGCGTCTCTGAAACAAACATAAATTTTATGATGAATAAACAGATTTTATTACCTACTGTTGATGACATCAGAGAGGGAGAACATGTTTCATCAGACCAATAATAACGAGAAACAAAACTATCTTTATAAATAATTAGGATTTATCTAGTTGATCGGAAACGTTTCTTTTACAGCATGTTCAGACTGAAAAGAACTGGAATGAATCCTGTGATCTGAACTTCAAACAATATATTTAATGTCAAAGTAATTTTTCAACACAACGGTAGTTATCCTTGGCTTTTTATTTTAATTTGGTCCAGGGCTGGGTTAGAGCGTCTGAACAGTTCTAGTCTCTGCTGATAGAAATCTGTTAAATGCGCCATTATTAGGGAGTCTGGCTCTTTTCTTTCATATAGAAATATATCTTTAAATATGATTTCTTTATTTTTAAGTCTCAACCGGAAGCGGCACGAAGATTCGCTCATCGTGACTTTTATTGTGAAAGCGACCGGAAGCTGTAGCGGGGTTAATTGACGGCGCTTTTCTCATCCAATCAGAGCGGAGCTTCTCCTCCCAGATCCCAGTCTGACGTCCCGAGACTCCGGGCTCCACGGGCGGATTTACCGGGACCGAAAACAGCTGCGAACCTCAGAACCGAATCGAATCAGGACCGGGAACCGGACCGGACCGGATCAGAGGTGAGAAAGTTACAGACAGTTCTCTGAGACCGGCAGAGACCGGAGACCTGCAACGGAAGGACGCTACAGAGTAAACCGGGTTCGGGTTCGGGTTCGGGTTCTGCTCTGCAGCTGTAGTTCTGTTCAGGCTCTGGAGGCAGAACCAGAGGGGGTTCCAGGTCCAGTTAGACTGGGTCAACCTGTTTCTCGCTTCTTTTTAAAGGAAGGGAGAGAAGCGGGAAAAGTCACTAGAGCCAGGCTGAAGAGAGGCTGAGGGTTCTGGTGGATCCGTCAGGTAGAACCGCACTGAGTGACCTACCTTGACAGGTGAGCGTCTTGCTGAGGGCGTGGTCTTAAGGAGAGATGAAGAGGAGGATGAAGAGGACAGGGACCAGGTTCTGGGGGGAAACGGCATTTAGATCAGGCAGGAACCGCTTAGAACAATTAATAGAACTCCTATAGACGATGGGTCAGTTCCAGGTCTCTGGTTGGAAGAGGGATGATGATGATGATGATGATGATGATGATGATGATGATGATGACGACAGGTGTATGTCTGAAGATGTAAGCAGGTGGACTGTGGGTTCAAGTACTGACTTGCTCTGAGGTTCTGCAGGTCTGACTTTCTTGTCTGGTTCTGTGAGCTTTTGACTGTTTATTATCTGATGAGGTTCTGATAAAGTTCTAAATTGACCAAAAACACTTCAGGTCTTCACATCGTGAGCAGAACTTTTCAGATGCTGCATCAGATCTGTCCAAAGAGGTCCTGTTGCTCCTCTGATCCAGAATTTATTTGTTGTTCCAGTTCCAGACGCTGCAGCTCTGGTTCTGGTCCAAATCCAGTTCCTTGTGTTCTGGTCTAACGACCGCATCAGAACCTTTAGATGTAGAGGTTACCTGTAGATGAAGGTTCCTTCAGCAGGACCAGGAACTGCAGGAACCTTCCCAGATTCACGATGAGCCATAAACCTCCAGACAGCAGGAGGCGCTCTGCTGATGAAGGATCGGCCAATTAGCACAGCAGGAACCAACCCTTCTGATCACATGACCAAACTGGCCAATTGGAAGCTGACAGGATGGAGCACAGCGTTCAGGTGTGAAGACGCACCTGAACGCAGCATCCGATGTCCCTGAACGCAGCAGCCAATGCCCCTGAACGCAGCAGCCGATGTCCCTGAACGCAGCAGCCGATGTCCCTGAACGCACCAGCCAATGCCCCTGAACGCACCAGCCGATGCCCCTGAACGCAGCAGCCGATGTCCCTGAACGCACCAGCCAATGCCCCTGAACGCACCAGCCGATGCCCCTGAACGCAGCAGCCGATGTCCCTGAACGCACCAGCAGCAGCTGATGTCCCTGAACACACCAGCAGCAGCCGATGTCCCTGAACACACCAGCAGCAGCCGATGTCCCTGAACGCACCAGCAGCAGCCGATGCCCCTGAACGCACCAGCAGCAGCCGATGTCTCTGAACGCAGCAGCTGATGTCCCTGAACGCAGCAGCCGATGCCCCTGAACGCAGCAGCCGATATCCCTGAACGCAGCAGCCGATTCCCCTGAACGCACCAGCAGCAGCCGATGTCCCTGAACGCACCAGCAGCAGCCGATGTCCCTGAACGCAGCAGCCGATGTCCCTGAACGCAGCAGCCGATGCCCCTGAACGCACCAGCCGATGCCCCTGAACGCACCAGCCGATGCCCCTGAACGCACCAGCAGCAGCCGATGCCCCTGAACGCACCAGCAGCAGCCGATGCCCCTGAACGCAGCAGCAGCTGCTCTGTGGAGCCGGTCTGAGCTCAGCCAGCTCTGGCCCAGTTCTCCCAGTTCTCCCAGTCAGCATCCGTGTGGCTAAAGTCACAGTCAGAAACAATCAGCTCTCTGTTCTCCGTGGAACAGCCTCTCTGTTGTTCTCCGCCCCGCTCTCTGTCCTCTCGGCCTTGCTGAAGTTCCAGCTTCCACTCAGAACCAGTTTTGGGCTCCAGCACTCCCAGGACAAAGTGTGTACTGGGCTGGACCAGTGTCTGCTGGTCCTTCACGGGATGCACTACTCTAGGCATCGGCTGGTCCACGCTGGTCTTTATGGTCCTACCTGGAGTCCTCCAGCTGGTCCGTTATAGTCGATCCGGATCACTGATGCTCCGAGAGGTTTAAGATTATTTTAAACTGTTGATCAGATCCTGAGAACTCCTTATGAAAGGAACCAAATATAAAAGTTCCACATTTCAAGTCAGTAAACACATCATCCAGCAGCCTGCTGTTTGTTTTGTGTTCAGGACAAATCTAAAGAATTTAGAAGACGCGCTGCAGTCTAGAGACAATGAAAACAGACGATTCCTCCATCGTCTTAAAATTAGTAGTCAGATTATTTTGTTCCTTTGATTTGTTTGTGCTACTGTGACTCCTCCCAGTCAGAGTAGCACCTGAACATCAGGGGGTGGAGTCAGAGTAGCACCTGAACACCTCCTGGGGGCGGAGTCAGTAGCACCTGAACATCTGGGGGCAGAGTCAGTAACACCTGAACATCTGGGGGCGGAGTCAGAGTAGCACCTGAACATCTGGGGGCGGAGTCAGAGTAGCACCTGAACATCTGGGGGCGGAGTCAGAGTAGCACCTGAACATCTGGGGGGGGAGTCAGTAACACCTGAACATCTGGGGGGGGAGTCAGTAACACCTGAACATCTGGGGGTGGAGTCAGTAACACCTGAACATCTGGGGACAGAGTCAGTAACACCTGAACATCTGGGGGCGGAGTCAGAGTAACACCTGAACATCTGGGGGTGGAGTCACCTGACTCCCAGGTGAAGACCAGGAGGAAGGTGTAGCTGTGTCCTGGGAGACGAGCAGACTGCAGATGGAGACTCTGGTGTGCTTCGGTGAAGAACACGGGGAGGCTGAGGTGTGAACAGGTGAGCAGGACGTGATGTGGTTCTGGTCCAGTTCTTGCTCAGAGTTCTGTGTCATGTTCCAGACTCCTGAGGAACCGGGTGTCACGTTGTGGGTTAGCGGCGCCTCAGAGCTGACGGCTTTGTTCAGGACTGAACTTGTTCAGGAATCCTGTGATCTCCAGTGCTGATAGAGCTGCGGTTCTGATGGTGAGGTTCTGATGGTGAGGATCTGATGGTGAGGTTCTGATGGTGAGGATCTGATGGTGAGGTTCTGATGGTGAGGTTCTGATGGTGAGGATCTGATGGTGAGGTTCTGATGGTGAGGTTCTGATGGTGAGGATCTGATGGTGAGGTTCTGATGGTGAGGATCTGATGGTGAGGTTCTGGTGGTGAGGTTCTGATGGTGAGGTTCTGATGGTGAGGTTCTGATGGTGAGGTTCTGATGGTGAGGATCTGATGGTGAGGTTTTGATGGTGAGGTTCTGATGGTAAGGTTCTGATGAGACGGGTCCGATGAGGCTGTATGAAGAGGTCTGTGTGGTGACGGCCTGAGGACGTGCTGACCCGCTGTGCTTCCTCTCTGCAGACTGAAGGGCAGCTGTATCCTGTGTTTTGTTCTGCAGCAGATTTATGGAGCTGATCTGAACAACAGCTCCCAGATAAGGGAGGAGGGGATGGGAGCGAGGAGGAATGACGGGAATGCTGCTCCTTTGGTCCTGGAAACACGCCGTGGTTCCTGTCGCTGACGACAAACACCATCTTCATCTGCTGGAGCTGTCTGTGCCCTGGTCAGGTTGATGGTTCCAGCGCCACGCCTGCAGCTCCTTTTCTCCAGATTTCTGCTGTTTCTGGGTTTCATCAAACGGAAAAATCAGACAAAGACAATCTGAAGAAATATGCGTCTCCCAAATGAACAGAAGCATGAATACATACAGTCCCTTACAAAAGTATTCACAGCCACCCCTTGGCTTTTGGCCTATTTTGATTTAGTTCAGCTGGATTTTAAGAGAGCGCCGCCCGCCAGAACTCCCAGACCGGGCTAGGAGGGCATCAATCAAAGGTCACCCTGAAGGAGATGCCGACTTCTACAGCAGAACCTGGAGGTTCTGTCCACTGGACCAGAACCAGCCGTACGCTTCAAAGAGCAGAGCTTCTTGGAGGAGAGGCCAGGAAAAAATGACATTAGTGAGTGTTAAAGCTGAAAAGGCAGGGTTTGAGTTTGCCAAAGGGCACGTGGGCAGCTCCCCAGATGTACGGAGGAAGGAGTTCTGGTCCAAACCGGACACATCCCTTCAGCACCAGAACCTCGTCCCCTCAGTGAAACATGGTGGAGGCAGCATCATGCTGGGGGAGGTGTCTCAGCATGGATGGTGCTGAACTCAGAGATGTTCTGGATCAGAACCGGCGCCAGTCTGCCTGTGATCTGGGACTGGGTCAGAGGTTCACCTGAAGCAGGTCTCAGGAGTTTAAATGTGTTCCAATGGCCTAGTCCAAGGGTCGGCAACCTTTAGCACTCAAAGAGCCATTTGGACCGTTTCACTGGGAGCCACAAAACCCTTTTGAGGTTTTAAATTAAATAACACTGCATATAACAGAATGGACCCGCAGCAGAACCAACACACCTCTGAGCTTGTTGTTGTTTATTCCACATAAAGTACAAAACTTCTACTGTTGTATTTATGTCTCTCTGCAGCCAGTCAGCCAGCAGTATTTCTTCTTCTTCTTGAGTTTATTGGCAGTTAGCAAACATCGTTTCAGTGCGTCCAACATTTGAGGAGTGTTTGTCAGCCAGCATTAACGACTGCCTGCATGACGTAAACGGCTCCGTGACTTCAGGATTTTCAGCAGAGGAATCAAAGAGAACCCGCCTGAACAGCTCCAGAGCCGCAGGGTGCCGACCCCTGGCCTAGTCAAAGTCCAGACCTCAATCCAGCTGAAAGTCTGTGGTTTTGCACACAGGACAGGTTGGTTTGGACCGCCTGCTTCACTTAATGAATAACAGCGCTGAGCTGGATCTGTCCCCATGACCCACCAGGACAACCCAAAGTCCTACAGAACCGGTCCGATTATACAGGAACATCACGAGGGTCTGACTGTCAGAAGAGAAAACGGGTCAACAGGTGGTTTCTGGCTAGGACCTAAAACCTCCTAGAACCCTGCATGTCAGAACATCTGGACCAGAGCAGCACCGGCATTAGAACCGCTGGGTTCTGTGATAAAGACAAGCGAGCTTAGAGGGCCGTTGACTTCAGAGAAGAAAGGACTGATTCCCAAACATCGTAGAGATAAAGAGGTCTGCTTCCTCACATGCAGGTTTTATTTTCTTTGATTCCTGCAGCTGCTCCACGGGAAACGTGGAGTAACTGGGTCCAAGCTGCAGGTACCGGCTGCTGGTACCGGCTGCAGGTACCGGCTGCTGGTACCGGCTGCAGGTACCGGCTGCTGGTACCAGTCTCAGGAAAGGTGGACAGCTGCTCAGATGATGCTGCTCTAAGTTTAACCTGGATGTCTGAGGGGAAAAACGCTGAGATGTTCCTCCCTGAAGGACCATTGCATCACTAACAGCTAGAGGAGGAGGACACCTCCCCCCCCCACTAAGGAGGCCAGGTAGATGTTCTGAGTCCAGCTCCATCACCAGCCAAGCAGTAGGACCGGTATCTTCTCTGGGTTCTGACCAGGACTTCAGGGAACCAAAATAAGCAACCTGGTAATAAAGATGGAAGTTAATGAGTGTAGATGCTACGGCCTGTATTTCTGTCCCTCAGTTTATATTTCTGTCCCTGGGTCTGACCCTCAGTGTGTATTTGGGCGCTCAGTCTGTTTTTTGGACTCTATTTTCGGGCCCCAGAACATCCCTGGGTCCGTCCCTCGGTCCGTCCCTCATTCCTGATGCGATCCCTCCCAGTAAACTCTCTCCCAGCTGCGTGTTTCAGCTGGAAGTCGGATGGGAGTGCCGTATCCTCCTGCTCGCCTCGCTCTTTATCTGCAGCTCTCACTGACTTCCTGCCTCGGTTCTTGGACGGTGCCGCTGACCGTCTCTCTCTCTCTGAGCTCGGATCAAACCCGCAGGATGGACTCAGTCAGAACCTCGGAGTAAAAGTTTGGTTTTCCTGCTTGGAGTGAAGAAGCGGTTGACTCAGCTCGTCTCGTGAGCATCTCTGACTAACGGGGAATAAAACTGCAGCAGACTTCCTCTGCTCCTCTTTTAGACCAGACTTCCTGTCCTCTGTGGTTCTCAGGGATTCTCCTCTGGTTCTGCAGGTCCACACGGGTCAGATGTTGTGCTCCACAGAGGGAGAGGAAGCAGAGAGGTTCTGAATGAATTAAGTGGAGACTGAATTAAGTCGGTCCTGCGGGGGATTAGTCCCACCCCTGGAACGCTCTGTGTGCTGCTGGACCTGCTTGCTGCATGCACCTGTGCAGGTGAGTTCCTGTGGAACCTGCAGAGAACACTGCAGCTCTGTGTGGGTTCTGGTGGATCTGGGACTAGAACAGGAGTCGTTTCTTTGTGCAGCAGCTGCAGTCCGGAGGAGGAAAAAGGTCGAGCGGAGGAAGCTGCTGTGACTCACTTCCTCCTCGGCCTTTGTCTTCCCGCTGGACGCTGCCGACCTCTGACTGCGGATATTTTGGTTCTCATTGTTTCTGACGTCTGCAGGTCCGAACAGAGGATCAATCTCACTGGACTCTACGTTACACTGACAGAGATAAGAATTATTATCTGTGGAACATGTTCCTACGTAACAGAGAACCACTGAGACTTCATGTTTCTGGAGGTTCCTCGCTCCTGCTCAGCTCTGAGGTTCCCCTCGCTCGTCTCTGGGCCTGCAGGAACCGTCCCGGTACCATGTGACCAGACTACAGCCGGCCTACAGGATGCAGGGAGGGCCACAGCTGAGGATGTGGCTGTGAGCTGAAGGGAGGGGAGCTTACAAAGGAAAAGCTGTGTGTGGATGGGGGGGGGGGGGGGCATTTCCGGGTCTGGTGGTTCTGATGAGGGACTCCGTCACTTCTGGATGGACAGAGGTGGAATGTCCTGCTGGAGGCTGAGGTCATCTGACTTCCATGTGGGCGGAACACCTTTACGTCTCTGAGGTTCCTGATCTGGGCCAGGTTCCCCAGGCTGGTAGAACCTGCAGCAGCACTGAAGCATCTACTGGACCACATGGTGGACCTCCTGCAGTCCACCTGGATCTACACCTCCTCCTGCACCACCTCCACCACCCAGAGACGTAGACTTCAGCTCCACCTTCAGCACCATCCACCCAGACATCCTCCACCAGAAGCTCTTAGCCTCCAGCTGTCAGTGGATCAGCAGCTTCCTGACTGACCACCAGCAGCAGGAGAGGCTGAGGAGCATCTTCTCCTGCAGGAACCATCTTCTCCTGCAGGAACCATCAGCTCCTGCAGGAACCATCTTCTCCTGCAGGAACCATCTTCTCCTGCAGGAACCATCTTCTCCTGCAGGAACCATCAGCTCCTGCAGGAACCAACTTCTCCTGCAGGAACCATCTTCTCCTGCAGGAACCATCTTCTCCTGCAGGAACCATCAGCTCCAGCGCCTCTGCTGTCTCCTCACCTCTCTGTATGCTGATGACTGAACATCTGACGACCCACCAGACGTTGTTCTGGTCCAGGATGGTGGTGGTGATGATGATGATGATGATGATCATCATCATCATCATCATCATCATCATCATCATCATCATCATGATTAAATATGAGACTCATCTGAGAGACTGCCAGACATCAGTAGAATAGTTCCTGGACAGAACAAGTCTGTTTTTCCAGGAGATGAACCTTAAACACTGGCACCAGTGCACCACAGCGCCCCCTACAGGAAGCCTCATGCTGGATGTATCTTCATTGCTTCTCACCCTGACTACAGTAAAACTACAACCTTTTATGAGTTATAATTCAGAGGGAAGTCGGTCCAACAATCGTTCTGAAATGAAACGTCTTGTTGCCTCTGCTGGTAACATGGAGTCCCACAGGCCACCAGTCTTCTCCACCTCCACTCCACCAAGGTTCCCAGGACCTTCTAGGGAGAAACAGACCCACAGCATCTTAACAGCAGCATGAGGAGATTTTCCACTTCTCCATCCTAAGCTCCACAGCAGACCCACCTGGACTTTTTACTGAGGAGAAGCTCAGTCTGAGTCTGATTGGCCCAAAGCTGTCGGGTCCAGTGAGAGTCCCAGTAGAGGTTATGTTTGTGATGGTAGGACGCTGTGGACACAGTCTGATGGTTGCTGTGGAGAAGTGCCCCCCATAAGGCCTCTCTTTGCTGCAGGTCTCTACCAGAGTTCCCTCCGTTACCATCACAGTCACTGTGTGCGTTAGAACCTCCGGTTCTGGTCCAGTCTGATTCGTCTCAGTTGAACACATTCAGACCATGAATTGTTTTCTTGGAGCTATTTCCTGATGTGTGAGGATCAAATCACATGTGCTTTTCTAGATGGCATGTTCTCTTATCTTTCCCATTTTAAACAGTGACTAGAAGAACCAGGCTTCTGTGTAAGTCAGATATGGGCAGTAGAACCTGCTCACTACAGAACCTGATGTTGGCGGTCCCTCATGTACCTTATTTTATCTGGTCTCCTGCAGATGAGGTGCTGCCGTCTGGCCCGGCTGTAGGTCCGTGATGGCCACAGACCTTCCCTCAGGCGGCGGAGATGAAGCCCGATCCAGACTCCATGTTGGTCATCATGGCCTCGCTGGATGGAAGCACAGCGGTTGACACGTTTCTGGCCGCCATCCATCTGGAGAGGTGAGGATGACGGCCGACTCATGACGTAGTCACATGACCCTCAGATGCTTCAGTGTGAACTCTCTGCAGGTACCTGGACACCTTCCGCCGAGCCGGCCTCCTATTGGCCAGCGACTTCACCCACCTGGACCATGACGCCCTGGTCAGTCTGGGGGTAACCGCCACGGGACATAGGAAGAGAATCCTGCGATTGGTCAACCACATCCTCAAGAGAGAGGGTCAAAGAGCCAATCAGAGAGCAGATCTCCCATGTGACCTGTCAGTGGGAGGAAGCAGCGCTGCATCGCTCCACCAGTCTGCCGCACCGGGACACACGTCCAACCCCGACAGCAGGCTGATGAACTCAGACGGAGACAGACCAGCTATGAAACCAGTTCCTAAACCCAGAACCGTCTTCAACCGCCGCAGGACGGCACCCGTTCAGTTCCACCCCCCACCGGAGACTGCAGGCCCAGCGCCCCGGAGGCTGTCCCAGGAGTCCATATGCTTCACCGTGCTGGAGGGCCTGACCACAGATCACACCTCAGACGACACGCCCACACCTGCAGGGAGTTCCAGCACAGAAGCCCCGCCTGCAGACAGCCGCAGACCCAGCCAGGTCGGCAGAACCAGACCCAGCCAGGTCGGCAGAACCAGGCCCGGCCGCAGCCTTTCTCTGTCCGACGCCGTTGGCTCGGTACCTCCTGTTCCCCCCAGGCTGAACCGCAGCACTGCTGCATCTGTGTCGCCCCCCTCCTCTGCAGAGAGGCGACCGCCAGCCTCTCTGCTGGGTCGACCCGGGAGTCTGGACAGTACCAGACTCTCTGGGTCCTCAGGTTCTCCCAGAGGGGGGAGCATGGAGATGGTCTCTAACGAGATCTACTGGGGCACGTCTCCCAGCTCTCCCACCATCAGTGGCGTAAAGAATTACTGCAGCCAACAGGAAACTCCTCCGACTCCGCCCAGAAACCCGGATCGGAACCAGAACAGGAGCATGGACAGGAACAGGTGGGTCTCTGATGGAGAATGAAGGGAAAAACCTTTGGTTTGTTTGGGGACTGAGACTAAACTTCTACCTCTAAAGGCTCAGCTGCCTTGTGAGGCCTGCATGTAGATAGATTTGGATTTAGATGATATATGTATTATATTTTAATGCTCATTAAGAGCCATCCATCCATCCATCCATCCATTGTCTGTGTCGCCTTACTCATCCAGGGTCGGGGGGGCTGGTGTCTATCTCCAGCAGTCATGTGGTGAGAGGCGGGGTCCACCCTGGATGGGTCAGCAGTCCATCCCAGGGACACACAGGACAGAGACACACAGGACAGAGACACACAGGACAGAGACACACAGGACAGAGACACACAGGACAGAGACACACAGGACAGAGACACACAGAGACACCTGAGGACAAGTTAGAGAGAGACCAACGCTGTTTCACGTCTGGTCCGATTAGAATTCAAGATTACACAAATGTATTTCACTGCTGAGGCTTATTTGATCTTTTACTCACTGATCATCAGTTTCAAATTCTTATTGTTTATGAAAATAGGGCCTAAAAATGATTTAACAGAGTTAACATCTAATGTGAGACATGACTTATCAAACCTGCGGAAACAAACTCAAATACTGACAGTTGTGCTGAAGTCGATGCAACGTCTTCGTCAGCTACGTATAAAACAGAGTCATCAAAGAAATACATGGAGAAGAGGTGGGCCAGGTACCAAGCCTGGGGGGACAGATGTATTCATTTTTCAAAGATCTCTTATGAGAAAGCCTTGTTCCAGATTTACAAGGTGTGATTTAAACCCATTAAACCATTTTGTATTTAAACGTCATGGTTAAAAGAATCAAGTCCAGGAAAACTGCTCCACCAACTTCAAAATCTGATCAGGGGATAAAGAGCGGTGGCCTAGTGGTTAGAGAGCAGGGTGAATTACTCCTGGAGAGGCTGCAACGTTCCGGGTTAAATTCCACAGACTGCCACTGGGTCCCTGAGCAAGACTCTTAGCCCCAGAATGATCCCCAGGGACGGGTTAGATGCAGAGGACAGATCTCATCGAAATGTATATTATATTAGCAAAGATAATTACTAAACATTATTATCAAAAGAAGCAATCATCGATCTCTGTAAAGAGGAGGAAAACCAAGCTGTGAAGGATGAAAATAGTATTTTTGATTCTAGGTAACTGGTTAATTGATTGTCTCCCACCTTCATCAAAACCTTAAAACCTTCAGTTAAAATATTTCTTGGCTTTTGACTCCATGTTGGATCAGATCTCCATATTTAAAGTCTGGGGAATCTCAGGCTTGATCTCATCACTGGGAAAAGATCCACTGATGATTAGTGACTGGCACTGGAAACATATTTCTTTATTTTCCCATTAAGAGTAGAATCTACTTCCAGACCTTTCCAGTGACCGTTTCATTTCCTCGAACCCGAGCCCTGAATTAAATCGACACACAAACTTCCACAGTGGGAGATTTAAAGGCACCATAGATCTCTTACGGATCTCTCAGGCGTTTCTTCCAGATGTAAGAATGATCAACAAGACCAAACGCCTTTAGTCCCATCAGACCGCAGGACACATGTCCACAAATGAAGCTCTTTGTCCCTCGGGGCATTTAATGCTTCTGGACCGCCGGCTTCTTCCTCTCTGAGTGGCCTTTCAGCCCATGTTGGTCCAGGACTCATTTCTCTGAGGATAATCACTCTACCAGCTACAGGAAAGCCCGTCCACACGGATCCCCACCTTCAGGAGGAAGGTCAGGATGGTCACTATCCCAGATAATAATAATAATAATAATAATAATAATAATAATAATAATAATAATAATAATAATAATACATTTTATTTCAAGCGCCTTTCAAAACACTCAAGGTCACTGTACATGTAAAAACAATAAATGGTAAAAGCAGTCGTCATAATTAAAAGAAACAACACAAATTACACAGAGGAAAGTAATATAAAATCATAATGAAAAGGCAATCTTGAACATGTGGGTTTTGAGTTTTGATTTGAACACGGGTAAAGACTCGGTATTGCAGATGTCAGGGGGGAGAGAATTCCAGAAAAAGCTCTGCTCCCCATGGTGCTAAGACGGGCTGAAGGAACAACTAAGTGAGTGGTAGAAGAAGATCTAAGTATGCGGGAGGGAGTAGAAATTTGAAGTAAATCAGAAAGGTATGGAGGGGAGAGATTGTGAATAACTTTAAAAGTAAGTAGGAGGGAAGGTGTGTTAGTTCTCATCAGTACAACCTGGCTTAGACAACAGAGACGATGGATGGATGGAACACTAATGAGGAGAAACCTAATTACAAATAAATCATCTGAATATTTGACCATATGCTTTTACACACTTCCGTAGTTATTTCTAGTTTTATTATTTAAAAATTTCAATCTGTGTTTTGCAACAAAAATTCTAATAATAAAAATAATAACATTAAACTAAATGCAAGGCAAAGATTTTGCTGAAGAATAGAATTTATATCCAGAAGTGATTTTAGTCATATTAGTCGTTTTATTGTTTATTGACATGTTTCCCACCCCTGAAGTGGATCTGACTATTTATTTGGGTTTTCAGCGGCAGCACTCTGAGCAACAACTCTTCAGGATCAGCCAGAGGTGAGTTCACTGCTGCTTTCCTCTGTTCGTGGGTCGGTTCTGAGACGGTCCCTGGTGCAGCTGAGCAGTAAAGTCCCGTTCTGATGTGACCATCCATGGTTCTGGCCTCAAGTGGCTCTGACTGATATGTTTGGACCACTGCATCCTTCTGGCTGTAATTCCCAGGTTTATTCCTGGGAATTACAGCTGAGCTGGAACCAGTCGGGTCTCTCTGAGCCCTGAATGCAGCAGTAACAGAACCTTGATGGCTTTCATCCGTCGGAACACGAGTCCAATCTTTGTTCTCTGGTTTCCAGCCTCCACAGACGACCCTGAGGAGGAGATCAGTCCTTACTGTGAGGCTGTTTTCCAGACCAGAAGACCCACAACAGCCTCTGAGGTGAGACCCAACTCCCCCAGCCCCCCCGGCGCCTCACGGTACACAGAAATGTTCTGACCGAGTGATTTGTTCTGCAGAGTGACCGGAGCCGTTCAGATGACAGAGAAACCAGGATGGACAAGGGGAAACCAACTGAGGATCATGGGTAAAGCTGCTGGCTTTCAGAAACAGAACCAGGAACAGGTTCTGTTAGACTACCTACTGGGATTTACCAGAACCAGCAATGTCAGATTTAATATTAGCTCATTTCAGGATACAGGTACATACGTTTTTGGTACCGGTCCTGGATAGAGACGTGAACAGACTGGTTCAGCCATGGCGTGCTCAGCTGTAGAGTGAGCATTTTCCAGGCTCGGTTCTACGGCGAGAGAATCAGTGGCTTAAAGCCTCCCGAGCTGGTTCTGGGTTAATGGAGACAATCTGGTCCAAGTAGAGCCGAGCTGAAACTGTCGCTGGAAAATCAGCTTTAGAGTCCGAATACAGTCAGAACCAGAAAAACCTTTTCTTATCAGACATGTTTGATTCTAAGTTTATATGGATCCTTGGAAATGTGGCCGTGCAAATAAAAATGTCAAGATTTATTGAAAGTACCTAATTCATGAGGACAGAAACAGGGTATATGCTCTGAATAATAATGTGGATCAGAACCAGAATCTGGACCGGGGGGGGAAACGTCTGTGTTAACCAAATCTTTGCATCTCCAGGTTTCCTAGATTTTCCTGGACGAAGCGCCTGTCGCAGGCGTTTCATGCTGGAGACTCTCAGGGCTACAGCACCGTTGGCGAAGCTCCGCCTCCTTTCCGCTCCTCCTCACTGCCCCCCCACACGTTCCTCCCCGAGACAGACGACGACATGACCATCTCCCCCTACGCCAGCTACGCCTCCCTAACTGAGAGAGCCCCACCCATCATCAGCGGCTGGCTGGACAAGCTGTCGCCACAGGGGTGCGTTTGGTTTACACATTGGGATAACTCTGGGAGATGTTTGACACGGGAGGTTTGGATTCTGCCTGATAAGGGTCTGGGATTTACAGCATGTAGCAGGAGGCCTTTCATTTACACATCTGGATGAACCAGGAGGAAGTTTGATTTATACAGCCTGATGAACCAGGTAGGCATTTGATAATACAGCCTGATAAACCAGGTAGGCGTTTGATTTATACAGCCTGATGAACCAGGTAGGCGTTTGATTTATTCAGCCTGATGAACCAGGAGGAAGTTTGATTTATACAGCCTGATGAACCAGGTAGGCGTTTGATTTATTCAGCCTGATGAACCAGGAGGGCGTTTGATTTATTCAGCCTGATGAACCAGGAGGAAGTTTGATTTATACAGCCTGATGAACCAGGTAGGCGTTTGATTTATTCAGCCTGATGAACCAGGTAGGCGTTTGATTTATACAGCCTGATGAACCAGGTAGGCGTTTGATTTATTCAGCCTGATGAACCAGGAGGGCGTTTGATTTATTCAGCCTGATGAACCAGGAGGAAGTTTGATTTATACAGCCTGATGAACCAGGTAGGCGTTTGATTTATACAGCCTGATGAACTAGGTAGGCGTTTGATTTATTCAGCGTGATGCACCAGGTAGGCGTTTGATTTGTACAGCCTGATGAACCAGGAGGGCGTTTGATTTATACAGCCTGATGAACCAGGTAGGCATTTAATTTATACAGCCTGATGAACCTGGTAGGCGTTTGATTTATTCAGCCTGATGAACCAGGAGGGCGTTTGATTTATACAGCCTGATGAACCAGGAAGGCGTTTGATTTATACAGCCTGATGAACCAGGTAGGCGTTTGATTTATACAGCCTGATGAATCAGGAGGGCGTTTGATTTATTCAGCCTGATGAACCAGGAAGGCGTTTGATTTATACAGCCTGATGAACCAGGACGGTGTTAGATTTATTTAGCAGGTATTTAGTGATTTATTTAGCAAGTTAAATTAGCGATGCGATCTGATCCAGCATCGTTATCACAACACTGACTGGATTCCTGCATTGGACAAACCTGAGGCTGTGTTTTATCTCTACAGCAGCTTAAACTGGGCTTTGCTTTATCTGGTTTAACCGACAGTGTGTTTGATTTCCTCACCTGGCTTCACAGGTTTCTGTGTGTGTGTGTTCAGGGGTCGGGGGTCAGCGGTGGCTGTTCTACTGCGTCTCCTCCTCTTTGCTCCTCCCTGTGTCTCCTCCTGCCTGTGGAGCTGCCTCTGCTTCGTCCTCTCCTCCTCCTCCTCCTCCTCTTCTTCCTCCTCCACTCGGTGTGTTTGTCCTGTCCTCTTCAGGCTCTTCTCTGAACTTCACGCTTTGAGGGAGAAACGTTTGACAGAATCAGAGCAGGTGTGGGGCGCTCCGGTCTGGATCATCGATGTAATCCAGACGTTTCTGTGTTTCAGGAATTACGTTTTCCAGAAGCGCTTTGTGAAGTTCGATGGGAAAAACCTGATGTACTTCGGCAGTGAGAAGGTGGGAAGCCCCTTTAGAAAGAAAGTCCAGATTAAGGTGGACTTAAGGTGGACTTAAGGTGGACTTAAGGTGGACTTAAGGTGGCCAGCGGTGGTCATGAGGTGTTTCTCCACAGCAGAAAGTCAAACAAAGCCAGCCAGAACGTTTCTGTGTGGTTGAGGAGCTTTGTCCTCTCACTCGTTTGTTCTTTCAGGACGTCTACCCTAAAGGAGTGATTCCATTGGCTGCCATCCAGATGGCTCGGCCAGCCAAAGACAACAAGTTCGAGATCGTGACCAGCCACAGGATTTTCGTGTTTCGGACGGATAACGAAGGTGAGAAGACGCCAACGTTCGTCTTCTCTTTCAGGATGTTTCCTCGCTGCTTCTGGTCAGCAGGTCATCTTCCTGCTGAAGATGGAAACCCTCAAACGCCTCCAGCTTCAAGCATGGTGGTGGCAGCATCATGCTGCGGGGCTGCGGTCAGCCTGAAAGCAGCTGACCGAGCAGCTTAGATTCTGTGATCAGAACCGTTTTACTCTGAGGGGAACCGGGTCAATTCAATTCAATTCAATTCAATTTATTTATATAGCGCCAAATCATGAAACATGTCATCTCAAGGCACTTTACAAAGTCAAGTTCAATCATATTATACAGATTGGGTCAGATTATACAGATTGGTCAAAAATGTCCTATATAAGGAAACCAGTTGATTGCATCAAAGTCCCGACAAGCAGCATTCACTCCTGGGGAACCGTAGAGCCACAGGAAGAGTCATCTGCATTGTACATGGCTTTGCTGCAATCCCTCATACTGAGCAAGCATGAAGCGACAGTGGGAAGAAAAACCACCCATTAACGGGAAGGAAAACCTCCGGCAGAACCGGGCTCAGTATGAACGGTCATCAGTCATCAGCAATCCAGTGTATTATCGGTCATCAGTATGAAACGTCAGCCAGATGTTTCTGACAGACGCTGCCTTTGTGCTGTGTGGCAGTGCTGAGGCGCCGCTGGGTGGCCACTCTGCAGGAACACGTCAGAGATCATCGGGTGTTCGGCCGGCGCCGCTTCGGACCCGGATCCCACTGCCAGAAACACGGCGTCCTGGAGCTCAAAGGAACCAAGTCCAAGGTGTACGCCGCCATCAACACGGACCAGATCTGGCTCTACAAGAGCGAGCAGGTGAGGCCGCCGCCAGGTGAGGTCGCTCAGCTGAAGGACGGGAACAGGAAGTGGTTCCGGTAAACAGGAAGTGATGCGATGAGCCGTGGCGCCTTCAGCTGAGTGATTTTATCCAGACTGCTGCTCTAAAGCTGCTGTAGATGTTTAATCAGGGGGTTCTGGTCCGGTGTCAGTCTGGGTTCTGCCAGACTCCACCGGTGCCGGATGGAACCGGTTCTGACCCAGTCTCTCTGCCCGCAGTGCTTCCGCAACGGGATCGGCATCACCGTCATCGAAGCGCGCGGCGCCACCATCCGGGATGGAAAACACCGGAGCTTCGAGCTCATCACCCCCTACAAAACCTTCAGGTAGCAGAGCGGCCCTCAGCGCCGCAGAGCCCGGGGCCCGCCAAGAGGTTCTGGTGTCGGCCCGTCTCACAGCAGAACTCTTTTGGTCTCCTCAGCTTTACGGCCGAGTCGGGCCGGGAGAAGAGGGACTGGATGGAGGCTCTGCAGGAGGCGATCGCAGAGACGCTGTCGGATTACGAGGTGGCAGAGAAGATCTGGTCTAACCGGTCCAATCGGACCTGCGCTGACTGCAAGGCGCTGAACCCGGACTGGGCCTCCATCAACCTGTGTGTGGTCATCTGTAAGAACTGTGCAGGTAGGAGAACGTTGGACCAGCCGGAGAACGTTATGGCTCAGAACCGTTGTCACATCAGAACACATCTCTGTGCTGCTGAAAGGTTCTGTTGGACACCTGAAAGGTTCTGTTAGGTACCTGAATGGTTCTGTTGGGCTGAAAGGTTCTGTTGGACACCTGAAAGGTTCTGTTGGGCTGAATGGTTCTGTTGGGCTGAAAGGTTCTGTCGGGTACCTGAAAGGTTCTGTTGGGTGCCTGACAGGTTCTATTGGGCTGAAAAGTCCTGTTGGGTACCTGAAAGGTTCTATTGGGCTGAAAAGTCCTGTTGGGTACCTGAAAGGTTCTGTTGGACACCTGAAAGGTTCTGTTGGGCCCGGTGAACGTGGCAGCACCAGGTCGGCCGCTGGAAGATGAGACATCGTCTCAAAGTGGAACCTGCTGCTGAGGTTACAGGAAGTGGAACCTGCTGCTGTTAGAAGCTGCTGAGGTTACAGGAAGTGGAACCTGCTGCTGAGGTTACAGGAAGTGGAACCTGCTGCGGTTAGAAGCTGCTGAGGTTACAGGAAGTGGAACCTGCTGCTGAGGTTACAGGAAGTGGAACCTGCTGCTGAGGTTACAGGAAGTGGAACCTGCTGCTGAGGTTACAGGAAGTGGAACCTGCTGCTGAGGTTACAGGAAGTGGAACCTGCTGCTGTTAGAAGCTGCTGAGGTTACAGGAAGTGGAACCTGCTGCTGTTAGAAGCTGCTGAGGTTACAGGAAGTGGAACCTGCTGCTGAGGTTACAGGAAGTGGAACCTGCTGCTGAGGTTACAGGAAGTGGAACCTGCTGCTGAGGTTACAGGAAGTGGAACCTGCTGCTGAGGTTACAGGAAGTGGAACCTGCTGCTGTTAGAAGCTGCTGAGGTTACAGGAAGTGGAACCTGCTGCTGAGGTTACAGGAAGTGGAACCTGCTGCTTTAGAAGCTGCTGAGGTTACAGGAAGTGGAACCTGCTGCTGTTAGAAGCTGCTGAGGTTACAGGAAGTGGAACCTGCTGCTGTTAGAAGCTGCTGAGGTTACAGGAAGTGGAACCTGCTGCTGAGGTTACAGGAAGTGGAACCTGCTGCTGTTAGAAGCTGCTGAGGTTACAGGAAGTGGAACCTGCTGCTGAGGTTACAGGGAGTGGAACCTGCTGCTTTAGAAGCTGAAGTTACAGGAAGTGGAACCTGCTGCTGTTAGAAGCTGCTGAGGTTACAGGAAGTGGAACCTGCTGCTGAGGTTACAGGATGTGGAACCTGCTGCTGAGGTTACAGGAAGTGGAACCTGCTGCTGAGGTTACAGGAAGTGGAACCTGCTGCTGAGGTTACAGGATGTGGAACCTGCTGCTGAGGTTACAGGAAGTGGAACCTGCTGCTGAGGTTACAGGAAGTGGAACCTGCTGCTGTTAGAAGCTGCTGAGGTTACAGGAAGTGGAACCTGCTGCTGAGGTTACAGGAAGTGGAACCTGCTGCTGAGGTTACAGGAAGTGGAACCTGCTGCTTTAGAAGCTGCTGAGGTTACAGGAAGTGGAACCTGCTGCTGAGGTTACAGGAAGTGGAACCTGCTGCTTTAGAAGCTGCTGAGCGTAACGCCGACAGCGTCCAAACCTTTTCACAGGAAGTGGAACCTGCTGCTGAGGTTACAGGAAGTGGAACCTGCTGCTGAGGTTACAGGAAGTGGAACCTGCTGCTGAGGTTACAGGAAGTGGAACCTGCTGCTGAGGTTACAGGAAGTGGAACCTGCTGCTTTAGAAGCTGCTGAGGTTACAGGAAGTGGAACCTGCTGCTTTAGAAGCTGCTGAGGTTACAGGAAGTGGAACCTGCTGCTGAGGTTACAGGAAGTGGAACCTGCTGCTTTAGAAGCTGCTGAGGTTACAGGAAGTGGAACCTGCTGCTGAGGTTACAGGAAGTGGAACCTGCTGCTGTTAGAAGCTGCTGAGCGTAACGCCGACAGCGTCCAAACCTTTTCACAGGAAGTGGAACCTGCTGCTGAGGTTACAGGAAGTGGCTCGGCGCCGCCACAGCCGGCTGAAACTGATCTGAGGTCAGCAGTTTGCTGCCGGCAGCAGCTCTGAGGCCGCAGCAGGAGTTCAGATTAATCCCAGCAGCGGTGGAACGTGGGGACGAGTTTTTACTCTGCAGACCGGTTTGTCCTGCAGCTCACCTGCACAGGTAAACCCTGACAGAGCATGTGCAGGCATGAACCCCTGCAGGTGCAACCGTCTGCCTGCATGCAGGCCTCACTGCTCTCATGAAGCTCACATGGTGGCAACCAGAGGAACCAGGAAGTCTCCAGGAACCTGGAGTAAGTCCAGCTCAGCAGGTCTGGGTGGGTTTGTTACCTGAAGCTGCAGCAGGAGGTGAAACCTGACGGTCTTCACCTGACAGAGCAGCGTGGATCTGAGTGAGGATCCACCCAACGCCGTGGACAAATGTGGGCTGGAGGCTTTAGGTCATAGGAATGAATGGAAGTCAATGCAAAGTCCTCACAATGACAGTGAGACCTGAATGTGTGTGCAGGGCAGCACCGAGGTCTGGGGACGATGGTGTCCAAAGTCCAGAGCCTGAAGCTGGACACCAGCGTGTGGAGCAACGAGATCGTTCAGGTGAGACTCCGTACGTCCGTCTGTTCGTCCATCCATTCATTCATCCATCCATCATCCATCTTTTATCCATCCATTCATCCATCATCCATCCATCTGTTCGTCCATCCATTCATTCATCCATCCATCTGTTCATTCATCCATCCATCCATCCATCCATCCATCATTCATCCATCCGTCTGTTCATCTGTTCGTTCATCCATCCATCATCCGTCCATCTGGTCGTTCATCCATCCATCATTCATCTGTTCGTTCATCCATCCATCCATTCATCCATCCATCCATCCATTCATCCATCCATCCATCCATCATTCATCCATCCATCCATCCATCATTCATCCATCCATCCATCCATCCATCTGGTCGTTCATCCATTCATCCATCCATCCATCATTCATCCATCCATCCATCCATCCATCTGGTCGTTCATCTATCCATCCATCCATCCATCATTTATCCATCCATCCATCATTCATCTGTTCGTTCATCCATCCATCCATCCATCCATCATTCATCATCCATCCATCATTCATCCATCCATCCATCCATCCATCTGGTCGTTCATCCATTCATCCATCCATCCATCCATCATTCATCCATCCATCCATCCATCCATCTGGTCATTCATCTATCCATCCATCCATCCATCATTTATCCATCCATCCATCATTCATCTGTTCGTTCATCCATCCATCCATCCATCATTCATCATCCATCCATCATTCATCTGTTCGTTCATCCATCCATCCATTCATCCATCCATCATTCATCCACCCATCCATCCATCATTCATCATCCATCCATCATCCATTCATCCATCATTCATCATCCATCCCTCCATCCATCCATCCATCCATCATCCATCTGTTCGTTCATCCATTCATCCATCCATCCATCCATCCATCCATCCATCCATCCATCCATCCATTCATCCATACTCTGACTTCTGTCCATCGTGCCTCTGATGATCTCAGGTGATCTCAGGTGATGATCTCAGGTGATGATCTCAGGTGGAGGTCCTTGCAGCTCTTCCCTCAGTCACCTGCTGCTGAAACACCTGGTCAGGTGGACCTGCGGTTTCTGAGCCATCAGAGGAAGACTCTGAATAAAGTCTAACTTTCTTTGTGTCAGCTGTTCATCATGCTGGGGAACGACCGGGCCAACGACTTCTGGGCGGCCCGCCTCTCTGTGTCCGAGGAGCTGGACAGTGATGCTCCGCCGGAGCAGAGGAGGGACTTCATCACCCAGAAGTACAGAGAGGGTCGGTTCCGTCTGGCCCACCCGGCGTTCAGCAGCCAGGAAGAGCTGCTCAAGGTGCGACTGACGGGGTTACCCTGTCACACCTGCAGGGAGGCGGTTCAGGCTGCTCCCTTTATTTTGACACGACTTTTACTGTTTTACGTAAAAAACATTCCAGGTTGCCTCTTTCGCTCTGAGAGCAGAATCTAACCGTCGGTTCTCCGCGTGTCCCACAGGTCCTCTGCTCCGCCGTCTCTGAACAGACTCTCCTGAAAACCGTCACTCAGATTTTCTCAGAGGCGGCTCGGCTCGCCGGCGACTCAGACGGCCGTCAGCAGCGGCAGCAGCTGCTGGAGCACGTGAGCCCAACAGGTGAGGAGCTGGAGGTCCATCTGATCTGTGGCGCTGCAGGGGAAACCCAGCAGAACCAGAACCAGGCTCAGTGTGAACGCTCATCTGCCTCCACCCACTGGGGCTTAGAGAAAACAGAGCAGAGACACAGAAAGCACAGAAGCTCACATTGACCCAGGAGTACTTTCTATGGTAGATGGTAATAGAGGATGATCTGCCTCCCCTGATGATGTCACAGCTAACAGAACGCCAGACCAGGTGTACCTTCTATGAAGAGAAAGATGACAGAGAACAAAAAGTTAAAAGCTGAAATGACGACAAATAATGCAAAACTGGAGAACAGTACAACTTCAAGTGGTACCAGTGACCGGGCCAGATGAAGATGTTGACAGCAGACAGCATTTTGGATCAGCTGAAGGCTTTGAACTGCATTTTGTGGACTTCCTGATAGTAAAGAATTACAATAGTCCAGCCTTGAAGTAACAAATGCATGGACCAGTTTTTCAGCATCACTCCTGGACAGAATGTTTCTAATTTTGGCGATATTCCTGAGGTGAAAAAAGGAAACTCTGGAAACCTGTTTAATATGGGATTTAAATGACATGTCTTGGTCAAAAATAACACCAAGATTTTTAACTTTATTACCAGAGGCCAGGTTAATGCCATCCAGATTAAGTGATTGATTAAGAAGTTTATTTTTTGAGGACTCTGGCCCAAAGATTACAACTTCTGTCTTGTCAGAATTTAGATGCAGGAAATTTAAAGTCATCCAGCTTTTGATGTCATCAAGACATGACTGCAGTCGAAGTAACTGATTGGATTCATCAGGATTTATGGATAAATATAGCTGAGTGTCATCAGCATAACAGTGGAAATTAATCCCATGCTGTCTGATAATTTTGCCAATGGGAAGCATATATATAGTAAATAGAATTGGTCCAAGGACTGAACCCTGTGGTACTCCACAGGTGACCCTAGAGTTTGAGGAAGATTTATTATTAACATGAACTGGAATCTGCTGATGAAGTTCTCCTGGACTGAGCCCAGGTCAGCAGTCTGCAGCAGATGATGGAAACCTCTGGCTGATAAAGAACAATCTGTTGAAGTTCTGCCTCGGTTCTGTGAAACCTCTGACCCGGTGAATTGTGTGTCTGCAGATCCCAGCGTGTACGATGAGATCATGCAGCCCGTTCTTCACTCTGGGTTCCTCTACAAGGCCTCCTCGCTCAGCAGGGGAACACTGTCCAGGAAAACCCGGGAAGGTGGGATAAGTTCTGCAGAACCACCTGCGTTAAACTGCAGGAACAGGGGGTCAGGTCTGACCCGTTACCGTTTACAGAGTGACCAGTAGGAGGCGCTGTTGTGTCGCTGTTAGAGGCTGATCAGAACCAGAACCAGAACCAGAACCCATCTTGTTCTCCTTCCAGACTTCCAGAAGTTCTGGTGCTCGGTGGACCAGGCTCTGGTTCTCTACGAGTCGGATCACTCGGCTGATCCGTGTCTGCAGATCAGCGTTAAGGACATCGTGTGTCTGGGAGTCAGTCGACCCGATTCGTCCAGCAACAACAACGGCTTCATCGACAGGTGAGTGAGCGTGACGGCGCCCCCTGCAGGTGTGTGAGCGCCCCCTGCAGGTGTGTGACCGCGGCGGCGCCCCCTGCAGGTGTGTGAGCGCGGCGACGCCCCCTGCAGGTGTGTGAGCGCGGCGGCGCCCCCTGCAGGTGTGTGAGCGCGGCGACGCCCCCTGCAGGTGTGTGAGCGCGGCGACGCCCCCTGCAGGTGTGTGAGCGCGGCGACGCCCCCTGCAGGTGTGTGAGCGCGGCGACGCCCCCTGCAGGTGTGTGAGCGTGACGGCGCCCCCTGCAGGTGTGTGAGCGCGGCGGCGCCCCCTGCAGGTGTGTGAGCGCGGCGGCGCCCCCTGCAGGTGTGTGAGCGTGACGGCGCCCCCTGCAGGTGTGTGACCGCGGCGGCGCCCCCTGCAGGTGTGTGACCGCGGCGGCGCCCCCTGCAGGTGTGTGACCGCGGCGGCGCCCCCTGCAGGTGAGCGAGCGCGGCGGCGCCCCCTGCAGGTGTGTGAGCGCGGCGGCGCCCCCTGCAGGTGAGTGTCTGACTCTCAGGTTCTGCTCCGTCTGTTCTGCAGGTTCCGCTACACCTTCGAGCTGTATGTGGCGTCAGAGAAGCTGCTCCTGTTCGGCTTGGAGACGGCCGACGCGCTGCACAGCTGGACCAAAGCCATCGGACAGGTCCAAACCTCCCTCACATCTCGGTTCTGGTTCCGTACGGCTCCACTGGAACCAGAACCGACACATTTTATTGTCCTTATGCTGATTCGCTTCAGATGGAGATTTAAAGTTCAGGGGTCTGATTTATAAAAGTTCTGATAATGTGGAGAACGTCTGAGCTTCAGAACCGGAGGAGGTACCTGGTACCAGAGGTTCTATCAGGGGAAGCTGCTGCTGGTCTCGCATGGTTTTATGAAAACTTTCAAACTTTTAGTGTGAATAGTTTTATAAATGAGGCCCAGAACCGTTTCAGAAACATTTTATTTCTCCAGAAATGTTTTAATAATTTAATCCAGATGTGATTTAATTCATTAGAACTATCAGAACCCTAACCCTTCAGAAGGTTCCTAACCTGCTGCTGTGCTGTGGTCCGGCAGGCGGCCACGCCCCTCAGCTGTCACTGTCTGCTGACCCGGGAGTTTGAGCGGGTCGGGCTCCTGCGGTACCGGGCCATGTTGGACCCTCAGCAGTGGAGAGAAGCCTACTTCGTCCTGCAGAAGTCCAACCTCTTCGTCTGTCCCCGCAACGACGGCGCGGCGGAGGACATCATCAACCTGAACCGGCTGCAAGAACTGAGTCAGTCCTGGTCCTGGTCCTGGTTCTGGTTCTGGTTCTGCAGAACGCATGCTGTGGTTCCGGTGGTCTCACTGAGGATGTCTGTGTGTGTGTGTTGAAGGTATCACCTCAGAGCACGAGAACCACGAGAAGAAGGACATCCTGGTTCTGGTGGAGAAGGGCAGGTGAGACGAGCTCCTCTATGGTTCCCGGTTCTGGTTCGGTTCTGTTGGTCCTCACGGCCGGGTCTCTGTGGCGCCAGGACGGTCCACCTGCAGGGCGTGGGGCGGACGGACTTCTCGCTGTGGTACGCGGACATCCAGCGGGCGGCGGGGGGGAAGGGCAACGCTCTGCGGGAGCAGCAGATGAGCCGCAGCGACATCCCCATCATCGTGGACAGCTGCATCGCCTTCATCACGCAGTACGGTGAGAACCCGACCGGAACCAGAACCCTGTGTCCCGCAGGACCGTCCTCCACGCTCACGGTTCTGCTTCTCCGCAGGTCTGGGCCACGAGGGGATCTACAGGAAGAACGGCGCCAAGTCCAGGATCCGACTGCTGATGGACGAGTTCCGCAAAGACGCTCGGAACGTGAAACTGCGGATCGGGGACCATTTCATCGAGGACGTGACCGACGTTCTAAAGAGGTTCTTCAGAGAGATCGACGACCCGATCTTCATGGCCGAGCTGCACCCGCTGTGGCAGGAGGCGGCCAGTGAGTCCGGTTCTGTTCTGACCACAGCTCTGCTGCCGGGGTTCTGGTTCTCTTCTGGCTTCTTCAGGGTTTCAGTTCTGTTTCCCACACAATTCTGGCTGGGTTCTGACAAGAACTCTGCTCAGAGTTTGGGTTCCAGCTGCAGGGACCCGGAACGTTGCTGTGATTCAATCTTTACCAGACAGGAAGTGGGAGTCCAGAGCAGAACCAGAACCTTGTCTGATGCTGCCAGCGTCCTCACTAAGACTAAGAACGTAGAGAACATGGACCCGGTTCTGAAGTCCTCACTAAGACTAAGAACGTAGAGAACATGGACCCGGTTCTGAAGTCCTCACTGAGACTAAGAACGTAGAGAACATGGACCCGGTTCTGAAGTCCTCACTGAGACTAAGAACGTAGAGAACATGGACCCGGTTCTGAAGTCCTCACTAAGACTAAGAACGTAGAGAACATGGACCCGGTTCTGAAGTCCTTCCACTGAGACTAAGAACGTAGAGAACATGGACCCGGTTCTGAAGTCCTCACTAAGACTAAGAACGTAGAGAACATGGACCCGGTTCTGAAGTCCTCATTAAGACTAAGAACGTAGAGAACATGGACCCGGTTCTGAAGTCCTCACTAAGACTAAGAACGTAGAGAACATGGACCCAGTTCTGAAGTCCTCACTAAGACTAAGAACGTAGAGAACATGGACCCGGTTCTGAAGTCCTCACTAAGACTAAGAACGTAGAGAACATGGACCCGGTTCTGAAGTCCTCACTAAGACTAAGAACGTAGAGAACATGGACCCGGTTCTGAAGTCCTCACTAAGACTAAGAACGTAGAGAACATGGACCCGGTTCTGAAGTCCTCACTAAGACTAAGAACGTAGAGAACATGGACCCGGTTCTGAAGTCCTCCCTAAGACTAAGAACGTAGAGAACATGGACCCGGTTCTGAAGTCCTCACTAAGACTAAGAACGTAGAGAACATGGACCCGGTTCTGAAGTCCTTCCACTGAGACTAAGAACGTAGAGAACATGGACCCGGTTCTGAAGTCCTTCCACTGAGACTAAGAACGTAGAGAACATGGACCCGGTTCTGAAGTCCTTACTAAGACTAAGAACGTAGAGAACATGGACCCGGTTCTGAAGTCCTTCCACTGAGACTAAGAACGTAGAGAACATGGACCCGGTTCTGAAGTCCTCATTAAGACTAAGAACGTAGAGAACATGGACCCGGTTCTGAAGTCCTCACTAAGACTAAGAACGTAGAGAACATGGACCCGGTTCTGAAGTCCTTCCACTAAGACTAAGAACGTAGAGAACATGGACCCGGTTCTGAAGTCCTCACTAAGACTAAGAACGTAGAGAACATGGACCCGGTTCTGAAGTCCTCACTAAGACTAAGAACGTAGAGAACATGGACCCGGTTCTGAAGTCCTTCCACTGAGACTAAGAACGTAGAGAACATGGACCCGGTTCTGAAGTCCTTCCACTGAGACTAAGAACGTAGAGAACATGGACCCGGTTCTGAAGTCCTCACTAAGACTAAGAACGTAGAGAACATGGACCCGGTTCTGAAGTCCTTCCACTGAGACTAAGAACGTAGAGAACATGGACCCGGTTCTGAAGTCCTCATTAAGACTAAGAACGTAGAGAACATGGACCCGGTTCTGAAGTCCTCACTAAGACTAAGAACGTAGAGAACATGGACCCGGTTCTGAAGTCCTTCCACTAAGACTAAGAACGTAGAGAACATGGACCCGGTTCTGAAGTCCTCACTAAGACTAAGAACGTAGAGAACATGGACCCGGTTCTGAAGTCCTCACTAAGACTAAGAACGTAGAGAACATGGACCCGGTTCTGAAGTCCTCACTAAGACTAAGAACGTAGAGAACATGGACCCGGTTCTGACGTCCTCACTAAGACTAAGAACGTAGAGAACATGGACCCGGTTCTGAAGTCCTTCCACTAAGACTAAGAACGTAGAGAACATGGACCCGGTTCTGAAGTCCTCACTAAGACTAAGAACGTAGAGAACATGGACCCGGTTCTGAAGTCCTTCCACTAAGACTAAGAACGTAGAGAACATGGACCCGGTTCTGAAGTCCTTCCACTGAGACTAAGAACGTAGAGAACATGGACCCGGTTCTGAAGTCCTTCCACTGAGACTAAGAACGTAGAGAACATGGACCCAGTTCTGAAGTCCTCACTAAGACTAAGAACGTAGAGAACATGGACCCGGTTCTGAAGTCCTCACTAAGACTAAGAACGTAGAGAACATGGACCCGGTTCTGAAGTCCTCACTAAGACTAAGAACGTAGAGAACATGGACCCGGTTCTGAAGTCCTCACTAAGACTAAGAACGTAGAGAACATGGACCCGGTTCTGAAGTCCTCACTAAGACTAAGAACGTAGAGAACATGGACCCGGTTCTGAAGTCCTCACTAAGACTAAGAACGTAGAGAACATGGACCCGGTTCTGAAGTCCTCACTAAGACTAAGAACGTAGAGAACATGGACCCGGTTCTGAAGTCCTTCCACTAAGACTAAGAACGTAGAGAACATGGACCCGGTTCTGAAGTCCTTCCACTAAGACTAAGAACGTAGAGAACATGGACCCGGTTCTGAAGTCCTCACTAAGACTAAGAACGTAGAGAACATGGACCCGGTTCTGAAGTCCTTCCACTAAGACTAAGAACGTAGAGAACATGGACCCGGTTCTGAAGTCCTCACTAAGACTAAGAACGTAGAGAACATGGACCCGGTTCTGAAGTCCTCACTAAGACTAAGAACGTAGAGAACATGGACCCGGTTCTGAAGTCCTTCCACTGAGACTAAGAACGTAGAGAACATGGACCCAGTTCTGAAGTCCTCACTAAGACTAAGAACGTAGAGAACATGGACCCGGTTCTGAAGTCCTCACTAAGACTAAGAACGTAGAGAACATGGACCCGGTTCTGAAGTCCTCACTAAGACTAAGAACGTAGAGAACATGGACCCGGTTCTGAAGTCCTCACTAAGACTAAGAACGTAGAGAACATGGACCCGGTTCTGAAGTCCTCACTAAGACTAAGAACGTAGAGAACATGGACCCAGTTCTGAAGTCCTCACTAAGACTAAGAACGTAGAGAACATGGACCCGGTTCTGAAGTCCTCACTAAGACTAAGAACGTAGAGAACATGGACCCGGTTCTGAAGTCCTCACTAAGACTAAGAACGTAGAGAACATGGACCCGGTTCTGAAGTCCTTCCACTAAGACTAAGAACGTAGAGAACATGGACCCGGTTCTGAAGTCCTCACTAAGACTAAGAACGTAGAGAACATGGACCCGGTTCTGAAGTCCTCACTAAGACTAAGAACGTAGAGAACATGGACCCGGTTCTGAAGTCCTCACTAAGACTAAGAACGTAGAGAACATGGACCCAGTTCTGAAGTCCTCACTAAGACTAAGAACGTAGAGAACATGGACCCGGTTCTGAAGTCCTCACTAAGACTAAGAACGTAGAGAACATGGACCCGGTTCTGAAGTCCTCACTAAGACTAAGAACGTAGAGAACATGGACCCAGTTCTGAAGTCCTCACTAAGACTAAGAACGTAGAGAACATGGACCCGGTTCTGAAGTCCTCACTAAGACTAAGAACGTAGAGAACATGGACCCGGTTCTGAAGTCCTCCCTAAGACTAAGAACGTAGAGAACATGGACCCGGTTCTGAAGTCCTCACTAAGACTAAGAACGTAGAGAACATGGACCCGGTTCTGAAGTCCTTCCACTGAGACTAAGAACGTAGAGAACATGGACCCGGTTCTGAAGTCCTTCCACTGAGACTAAGAACGTAGAGAACATGGACCCGGTTCTGAAGTCCTTACTAAGACTAAGAACGTAGAGAACATGGACCCGGTTCTGAAGTCCTTCCACTGAGACTAAGAACGTAGAGAACATGGACCCGGTTCTGAAGTCCTCATTAAGACTAAGAACGTAGAGAACATGGACCCGGTTCTGAAGTCCTCACTAAGACTAAGAACGTAGAGAACATGGACCCGGTTCTGAAGTCCTTCCACTAAGACTAAGAACGTAGAGAACATGGACCCGGTTCTGAAGTCCTCACTAAGACTAAGAACGTAGAGAACATGGACCCGGTTCTGAAGTCCTCACTAAGACTAAGAACGTAGAGAACATGGACCCGGTTCTGAAGTCCTTCCACTGAGACTAAGAACGTAGAGAACATGGACCCGGTTCTGAAGTCCTTCCACTGAGACTAAGAACGTAGAGAACATGGACCCGGTTCTGAAGTCCTTCCACTGAGACTAAGAACGTAGAGAACATGGACCCGGTTCTGAAGTCCTCACTGAGACTAAGAACGTAGAGAACATGGACCCGGTTCTGAAGTCCTCACTAAGACTAAGAACGTAGAGAACATGGACCCGGTTCTGAAGTCCTTCCACTGAGACTAAGAACGTAGAGAACATGGACCCGGTTCTGAAGTCCTCACTAAGACTAAGAACGTAGAGAACATGGACCCGGTTCTGAAGTCCTCATTAAGACTAAGAACGTAGAGAACATGGACCCGGTTCTGAAGTCCTCACTAAGACTAAGAACGTAGAGAACATGGACCCAGTTCTGAAGTCCTCACTAAGACTAAGAACGTAGAGAACATGGACCCGGTTCTGAAGTCCTTCCACTAAGACTAAGAACGTAGAGAACATGGACCCGGTTCTGAAGTCCTCACTAAGACTAAGAACGTAGAGAACATGGACCCGGTTCTGAAGTCCTCACTAAGACTAAGAACGTAGAGAACATGGACCCGGTTCTGAAGTCCTCACTAAGACTAAGAACGTAGAGAACATGGACCCGGTTCTGAAGTCCTCACTAAGACTAAGAACGTAGAGAACATGGACCCGGTTCTGAAGTCCTTCCACTAAGACTAAGAACGTAGAGAACATGGACCCGGTTCTGAAGTCCTCACTAAGACTAAGAACGTAGAGAACATGGACCCGGTTCTGAAGTCCTCACTAAGACTAAGAACGTAGAGAACATGGACCCGGTTCTGAAGTCCTTCCACTAAGACTAAGAACGTAGAGAACATGGACCCGGTTCTGAAGTCCTTCCACTGAGACTAAGAACGTAGAGAACATGGACCCAGTTCTGAAGTCCTCACTAAGACTAAGAACGTAGAGAACATGGACCCGGTTCTGAAGTCCTCACTAAGACTAAGAACGTAGAGAACATGGACCCGGTTCTGAAGTCCTCACTAAGACTAAGAACGTAGAGAACATGGACCCGGTTCTGAAGTCCTCACTAAGACTAAGAACGTAGAGAACATGGACCCGGTTCTGAAGTCCTCACTAAGACTAAGAACGTAGAGAACATGGACCCAGTTCTGAAGTCCTCACTAAGACTAAGAACGTAGAGAACATGGACCCGGTTCTGAAGTCCTCACTAAGACTAAGAACGTAGAGAACATGGACCCGGTTCTGAAGTCCTCACTAAGACTAAGAACGTAGAGAACATGGACCCGGTTCTGAAGTCCTCACTAAGACTAAGAACGTAGAGAACATGGACCCGGTTCTGAAGTCCTTCCACTAAGACTAAGAACGTAGAGAACATGGACCCGGTTCTGAAGTCCTCACTAAGACTAAGAACGTAGAGAACATGGACCCGGTTCTGAAGTCCTTCCACTAAGACTAAGAACGTAGAGAACATGGACCCGGTTCTGAAGTCCTCACTAAGACTAAGAACGTAGAGAACATGGACCCGGTTCTGAAGTCCTCACTAAGACTAAGAACGTAGAGAACATGGACCCGGTTCTGAAGTCCTTCCACTAAGACTAAGAACGTAGAGAACATGGACCCGGTTCTGAAGTCCTTCCACTGAGACTAAGAACGTAGAGAACATGGACCCAGTTCTGAAGTCCTCACTAAGACTAAGAACGTAGAGAACATGGACCCGGTTCTGAAGTCCTCACTAAGACTAAGAACGTAGAGAACATGGACCCGGTTCTGAAGTCCTCACTAAGACTAAGAACGTAGAGAACATGGACCCGGTTCTGAAGTCCTCACTAAGACTAAGAACGTAGAGAACATGGACCCGGTTCTGAAGTCCTCACTAAGACTAAGAACGTAGAGAACATGGACCCGGTTCTGAAGTCCTCACTAAGACTAAGAACGTAGAGAACATGGACCCGGTTCTGAAGTCCTCACTAAGACTAAGAACGTAGAGAACATGGACCCGGTTCTGAAGTCCTCACTAAGACTAAGAACGTAGAGAACATGGACCCGGTTCTGAAGTCCTTCCACTAAGACTAAGAACGTAGAGAACATGGACCCGGTTCTGAAGTCCTCACTAAGACTAAGAACGTAGAGAACATGGACCCGGTTCTGAAGTCCTCACTAAGACTAAGAACGTAGAGAACATGGACCCGGTTCTGAAGTCCTCACTAAGACTAAGAACGTAGAGAACATGGACCCGGTTCTGAAGTCCTCACTAAGACTAAGAACGTAGAGAACATGGACCCGGTTCTGAAGTCCTCACTAAGACTAAGAACGTAGAGAACATGGACCCGGTTCTGAAGTCCTCACTAAGACTAAGAACGTAGAGAACATGGACCCGGTTCTGAAGTCCTTCCACTAAGACTAAGAACGTAGAGAACATGGACCCGGTTCTGAAGTCCTCACTAAGACTAAGAACGTAGAGAACATGGACCCGGTTCTGAAGTCCTCACTAAGACTAAGAACGTAGAGAACATGGACCCGGTTCTGAAGTCCTTCCACTAAGACTAAGAACGTAGAGAACATGGACCCGGTTCTGAAGTCCTTCCACTGAGACTAAGAACGTAGAGAACATGGACCCAGTTCTGAAGTCCTCACTAAGACTAAGAACGTAGAGAACATGGACCCGGTTCTGAAGTCCTCACTAAGACTAAGAACGTAGAGAACATGGACCCGGTTCTGAAGTCCTCACTAAGACTAAGAACGTAGAGAACATGGACCCGGTTCTGAAGTCCTCACTAAGACTAAGAACGTAGAGAACATGGACCCGGTTCTGAAGTCCTCACTAAGACTAAGAACGTAGAGAACATGGACCCAGTTCTGAAGTCCTCACTAAGACTAAGAACGTAGAGAACATGGACCCGGTTCTGAAGTCCTCACTAAGACTAAGAACGTAGAGAACATGGACCCGGTTCTGAAGTCCTCACTAAGACTAAGAACGTAGAGAACATGGACCCGGTTCTGAAGTCCTCACTAAGACTAAGAACGTAGAGAACATGGACCCGGTTCTGAAGTCCTTCCACTAAGACTAAGAACGTAGAGAACATGGACCCGGTTCTGAAGTCCTCACTAAGACTAAGAACGTAGAGAACATGGACCCGGTTCTGAAGTCCTTCCACTAAGACTAAGAACGTAGAGAACATGGACCCGGTTCTGAAGTCCTCACTAAGACTAAGAACGTAGAGAACATGGACCCGGTTCTGAAGTCCTCACTAAGACTAAGAACGTAGAGAACATGGACCCGGTTCTGAAGTCCTTCCACTAAGACTAAGAACGTAGAGAACATGGACCCGGTTCTGAAGTCCTTCCACTGAGACTAAGAACGTAGAGAACATGGACCCAGTTCTGAAGTCCTCACTAAGACTAAGAACGTAGAGAACATGGACCCGGTTCTGAAGTCCTCACTAAGACTAAGAACGTAGAGAACATGGACCCGGTTCTGAAGTCCTCACTAAGACTAAGAACGTAGAGAACATGGACCCGGTTCTGAAGTCCTCACTAAGACTAAGAACGTAGAGAACATGGACCCGGTTCTGAAGTCCTCACTAAGACTAAGAACGTAGAGAACATGGACCCAGTTCTGAAGTCCTCATTAAGACTAAGAACGTAGAGAACATGGACCCGGTTCTGAAGTCCTCACTAAGACTAAGAACGTAGAGAACATGGACCCGGTTCTGAAGTCCTCACTAAGACTAAGAACGTAGAGAACATGGACCCGGTTCTGAAGTCCTTCCACTAAGACTAAGAACGTAGAGAACATGGACCCGGTTCTGAAGTCCTCACTAAGACTAAGAACGTAGAGAACATGGACCCGGTTCTGAAGTCCTCACTAAGACTAAGAACGTAGAGAACATGGACCCGGTTCTGAAGTCCTCACTAAGACTAAGAACGTAGAGAACATGGACCCGGTTCTGAAGTCCTCACTAAGACTAAGAACGTAGAGAACATGGACCCGGTTCTGAAGTCCTCACTAAGACTAAGAACGTAGAGAACATGGACCCGGTTCTGAAGTCCTCACTAAGACTAAGAACGTAGAGAACATGGACCCGGTTCTGAAGTCCTCACTAAGACTAAGAACGTAGAGAACAGGTCTTCTGGCTCCAGCCTTCTCTGCAGAACCAGAACCAGAACCAGACATGGAGCAGCAGCATTTAGTTCCTATGCTCCACTGATCTGGAACAAACTCCCAGAACACTGGAAAAGTGCTGAAAGTTCCTTTAAATCCAGATTAAAACACATTAATTCAGGATTTTCACTGTTTTACTGAAACATCATCAGTTTAACTGTTTTTTAATATTTGCTTTTAGTTTCTGTTTTCCTGTTTTATTTTGTTTCTACATTTTATTCCAACTTGTTTTTCTTTTCCTATATTTTAATCATGTGCTTTACTAATAAATGTGCCTGCCTTGATGCATGGAGCAGAATTGTTCTGACCCGATCCTGGTTCTGTGCAGAAATCCCTCTGAAGCGTTCCCGGTTGGACCGCTACAAGGAGATCATCCGCAGCCTTCCTCGGGTGAACCGGACCACTCTGGCCGCCCTCATCAGCCACCTGTACAGGTGAGCGTGTTGACCAGCCGCGGCACGGCGAGCAGCTGCCGATTCTGACCCGGTTCTGACCCGGTTCTGACCCGCCTCGTCTCTGCCAGGGTCCAGAAGTGTGCGGACCTGAACCAGATGTGCACCAAGAACCTGTCGCTGCTGTTCGCTCCCAGCCTGTTCCAGACGGACGGGAAGGGCGAGCACGAGGTGAAGATCGTGGAGGACCTGATCGATAACTACCTGTACGTCTTTGAGGTAAGTGGACTCTGAGGAGCACCTGGAGGTTCTGGTGGAGGGCCCGGCCCAACCCGCTCACCTGTGGCGCCGTTTCAGATCGACGAGGACCATCAGACTCAGATCGAGCTGGAGATCAGCCTCATCACCACCTGGAAGGACACGCAGGTATCTGCACACCTGTCCCTTAACAGAACCGTCAGAGAGAGAGGATGGTTCCTCCACGCGCTGACAAATGGACTCGTCACATTTAAACATCTGAGCCGGGCCGAGCCGGGCCGAGCCGGGCCGGGTCGGCCCGTTTTATCGCATCAGAACCTGCTGCTCCACTCAGAGCTGGATCCTGCCTGAGTCCGGCCAGCAGGGGCAGCGTTGAGGCTGCAGCACATCCCAGACCCAGAGGGTCCGGACCTACGGTCACCCGGTACCGGCGAGTACCGGCACCAGGACCCTCCTCTTCCTCAGCCAGAGCTGATGAAGGAGTTTTCCATGGTCCTGCTGGAGAAGAGGTGGCCCTGAAGGCAGCACAGGTTGCTCTCCAACCTGTGCTGCCTTCAGGGGGCTGATCCAAACCCACACCATGGTCCAGCCTTCCAGAACCACACCGGGCGCCTTCCTGGGTCGGTCCGGCTGCTTTGGGAATGTGCTGCAGACTCGGATCAGGACCGAGGGATAGAAGCCGGATTTGGTTCAGGGTTAGGTCAGATTGGAGCAGCGGGTCGGTAGGGTCGGTACTCTGAGTGAATCCTGTTGGTTCCGGTTGGTGAACGGATCCGGGTCAGATTGACAGAACCGCTCTGTGTGTGCAGCTCTCTCAGGCCGGGGACCTCATCATCGAAGTCTACCTGGAGATGAAGATCCCCGACTGCTGCATCACTCTGAAGGTAACGTTACGCAATCACACCCGTTTGATTATGAAGATTATTATTAATTATAATTTAATGATATATCATTCAAAATAAAAGGATAGTTATAATTCTTTGAAATGGTTGTGATCAAGGGCTATGAGCTAATAATGATTAGTACTAACAATTGGTTTATTAATTAGCAGTTAAGAACTTATTTAAACCAGAAAAGTGTCATTTAACCAGTTGATTGGTTAGACTTGTCCTGCAAACTTTGATAACTTTAACTATGAATGCAATTGGAGATTTAATCCTCATTCCTTAATCACAAGCCAATGAAAATGTCTGTTTATTCGGTTAATAACTCAAAAGGAGATAATTCAGTAACTCTTAGAGACCATTCGATTTCTGACTCAAAATAATCACAAACACCTTTCACAAGTTTTTATTAAACTGATAATTCCTTGTTACAGCAATTATTCTGCTTAATAAAACACCAGGAAACACTACTCACTACTCAATAGAACATGAAAAGAAAACAAATGAAAATAAAGTCAATCAAAATGGATTAGCTGAGAGCTAGCAATGCTTAATCAATTCACAGACGATTAGAAACCTTATGGGCATCAAAATTATCCATCACCATCAACATGTCAGCACTTTGAGGTAGCAGCATTGAAAGAACATGACTAAATAGCGCTGAGCTAGCAAAGCTGGAGAACCCAAACAGACCTGATGCTAAGATAGAGAACACTTCTGGCAAAACTAGCCGCTAGCAATGTTCACACACCGTTAGCTTCTAACTGGTTCTAGTCCGGCTCCAAGGTAGCGCTCGGCTAACGGTAGCTAAGCTAGCGTGACTTTACAACTGCGGCTAACAGCCTCAGGCTACTCAGAGTCCCACCCAAGATGGCGACTATGACGGCTATGACCTCTGACTTTGCGTGCCATGGGTAAGATGGCGGCTCTTCAACACGGCAACATAACTCAGCCAATCAGCACGGCCCGTTTATCATCAAACAACACAGCAGAAATCACTTCTAACGCACACATAGGAAATATTCAGCAGTTAAACTCCCTCTGGAGTCCGTAGGCAGTAAAACCATCCCTGATCGGTTCTGCCCAGGCACAAACTAGCATCCTCTGCTTGTGTTGCTCCAGCAGAGGAGATGCTGGACGTCAGTCGGAGTCTGGCGTAACCTTGGCAACGTTCTCTGAGGAGCAGGAAACGCCACGTTCCCTGGCCCTTCTCCCACGATTTGTTTGGCCAAAACAAAACCGAGCGGCTCTTGTCGATCTCTGGAAGATGATGGAGCTTTCAGTTGATCAAAAGTGAATTAACCTTAATTTTAAAGACCTCCTGATTGAGGGGAACGTGATGCGTGGGCTCAGGCCAGCCAAGGAGCGAATCACGGACCCTGTGCAGCATGCAGGAACCAGCTGAACGTCTTCTCAACACCGCGCCGCTGCCACAGAGAAGAAAGAACAGTCCAGAGAAACTGTGTTGCATGCTGGGAGTTGCAGTTTGTCGCGTCATAATGGCATGATAGTATGTCCGCCGTCACCTGTCCTCCTCTGATGGTGTGACCTCTGACCCCTCAGGTGTCCCCCACCATGTGTGCCGAGGAGCTGACCAACCAGGTTCTGTACATGAGGAACGTCCCGGCTGGAGAAAAGGACGTCTGGATGACGTTTGAGGCCATAGAGGACGGCCAGCTGGGTGAGAGAGAGCTCCGGTTCTCCTGGTTCTGTCCGTCTCCTGGGGGAACCTGGGGTTCTTCCTCCTGACCAGTGTTCTCTCGTCCTCTCAGAACGTCCGTTGCATCCCAAAGAGAAGGTTCTGGAGCAGGCGCTGCAGTGGTGCAAGATGGCCGACCCGAGCTCCGCCTACCTGGTGGTGAAGAGGGTTCCTAAAGGAGAGGGCATCAACATCCTCACCTGTAGGTACCACACCTGGATCCACAGGTTCAGGTCCACCCAGCAGGAAGGTTCTGCAGTCCTGGAACCTCTGACCACAGAACCCATCAAATTTAGACTTTTAGTTTCTGTTTTCTACCTTCAGCCTTTATTCTAAAATATGAGTGACCCATCGTGTTGGTACTGGAGGCTGACCCGTGTTCTGATCCAACTATTATTTATTTAAAGAACCTTCTGAGATACAGATCCCAGAAAGCTGTAGAAAAAACACTCTGAGCTAATAATAAAATAACCAAGAGTTTTAGCTGCTTTTACCAGACCTGCAGCTCAGAACCAAAGAGTCCAGGTTCTACTGGCACCGTCTCCTAGTTTCAGCCCCGGGTTCTGCACAGCCAGCAGAACCTGATCACATGACCTCGCTTTATGTCAGGAACCTAAGCTCTGCTGACCCGTCTGTCCTTGTCTCCACCCGTCTGTCTCCACCCGTCTGTCTCCACCCGTCTGTCTCCACCCGTCTTTCTCCACCCGTCTGTCCTTGTCTCCATCCCACCCGTCTCTGTCTCCACCCGTCTTTCTCCACCCGTCCCCGTCTCCACCCGTCTGTCCTTGTCTCCACCTGTCTCTGTCTCCACCCGTCTGTCTCCACCCGTCCCCGTCTCCACCCGTCTCTGTCTCCACCCGCCCCCTTCTCCACCCGCCCCCGTCTCCACCCGTCTGTCTCCACCCGTCTCTGTCTCTACCCATCCGTCTCCACCCGTCTGTCTCCACCCGTCCCCGTCTGTCCCCCAGCTTATAAGTCTGAGATCATGAAGATCGGTTTGCTGCGGTGCAGAGAGGAACCTCCGAAGCTCCTTCAGGGAAACCGCTTCCAGGAGAGAACGTTCCAGATCCGAGACCACAAGCTGCTGCTGCTCAAAGACAAGAAGGTAGGCCGAGCTCCAGCTAGATTCTGTGAACCGGGCCGGACCGGGTCGGACCGCCCTGACTGGTCTGTGTCCTCGTAGAGCATCAAACCAGAGAAGGAGTGGGTTCTGAAGTCCATGAGGATCTACATCGGGATCCGCCGGAAACTAAAGGCGCCAAGCAGGTACCGGCACTGTTCTCAGGTTCTTCTTCATTAAGACCCGAAGCAGATCGGGTTCTGAGTTTTTCCTGTGAGACACGGCACCAGAAGGTCCAAATCAAACCCCTTAAACAGCCGTTGACTGAAACCTGGTTCTGATGGACCGGGACCAAACCGGGCCATTAAATAGAAGAGCTGCTGTGATAACATCTGTATCTGTGCAGGTGGGGCTTCACGGTGATGTCGGACAAACACCAGCTGTAAGTATCACCTGAGGACCAGAACCATCACCAAGGTTCTGTTCTGATCCAGTTTGATGGTCATTAGGTGACGAGCCTGACCCATCAGCTCCTCTCCTCAGGTTCCTGTGCTGCAGCTGTGAGGCCGAGCTGTGGGACTGGGTCACCAGCTTCCTCAGAGCTCAGGTGAGTCCAGGTGTCGGCCGCCTGCAGACGGACCCGGGATCAGAATCGCTCAGGTTCTGCTCTTTTTCAGAACGACGATCCAGGTCCCCCGGTGCTGCGGCGCCATTCCTCCTCAGACATCTCCAAGCAGAAGTTCGGCACCATGCCGCTGGTTCCGATCAGAGGAGACGAGAGCAACAGCAGCATGCTGTCGGCCAATCAGACGCTGGTAAGAGACAACAATAGAGTTTGGACCGGGTCAGGAACCGGCACGCCAGGACTTCAGAACCGGGCCTGATTCTGTTTCTTCTTCTCCTGCAGAGAAAATTACACGACCGGAGGACGCTGTCCATGTACTTTGTGAGTATTTAGGGCTTTAAACGGGTTCTTCCTGGTTCTGCTGCTCAGTTCTACCTGGACGAAGGTGGGCTCAGATAGCAGCACCTACGGCAGAACACCTGGAATTAAATCCGTATAAAACCAGACAGAAAACATCTAAAGGAGATAAAAAAATATAGAAAACAGCAGGAGAGAATCCATAAAACGTTATTTAGGATCTAAAACGTTTGTTTACGACTAAAAGCCAAAAACGGCAGAAATCTCCAGATTTGTAGAACCAGGCTGACCAGAAGCAGTTTCCCTTCCTAGAACCTGGTACCAGAACGTCCGGTACCAGAACGTCCGGTACCAGGTTCCTCCTCAGGTTCCTCCTCAGGTTCTGCCCTCTGCACGCCCACATTCAACCTGAAATGGTCGACGCAGAACAGCTCCCAGTTAATAACAGGAGTAAAAAACTGCTTTCATGTTGTTGAACAGAATATTTAGTCAAGAATGGTTACAGAAACAAGGTTGTTTATTTTTTTAATAAAGTTTTTTTATTAATTCCTACAATTTAAAACAAACTATTTCCCCAAATATTTAGATTGTTTATCTAAACAGGAAGAATTTTAAAGTTGTTCATAATTTGAAAAAGTCCAGTTTTTAAAAAGCTCTTTTTAAACATTTGTTCCATTTTAGTTGATTGGAATTTTTTATAACTCAATAAGGTAAATTAAGAATAAATCTAAGATAAGTTTTTTCAAGAATTTAAAACATAATTACAACAAAAAAACTTAAAAACGTTTAAGGTCGTCATAACTAAAAACATCAGAACCATCTTCCAGGTTTTAAAAAGTTTGACTGTGTTGATTTTTGTGGCTCTATTTTAAACCTGTAGAACGTCCCACTACCAGCTGCTGGGTCAGAACCTTAAACCTGGGGTTCTGTTGGTTCTTTCACGCTTTCTCTGTCTGTGTCCAGCCCATGAAGGTCCAGCAGGACTCATTCGAGGAGCGCTCCGAGTCTCCGGACCTCCCTGAGCCACTCTATGAGGAGGTGGGGGACTTTGGCCTGCAGGTCCTGAAGTCCCTGGAGACCAGCTTCAGGTCCAGCAGCATCGCAGAGACCCAGGAGGTCCCGGACCAGCCTCCTCTCAGGCTGGTCCTGTCAGACAGCGGACATCTGGACCACATGATCATCCCAGAGGAGGTGCGCTCAGCAGGAGGCTCCGTGGAAACGCTGGAGCAGAGCAGCAGCAGCAGCAGCGGAGGAGGAGGAGGAGCAGGAGGAGCAGACTGCAGTGCTCCCGCTCCGCCTGCAGGGGGCAGAGCGCAGCCACTGCCGGGGGTCTGCACGCCATCGCAGGAGCTGCTCCTGCAGGAGCTGTCCTCCGCCTTCATCAAGAAGAACAGTGAGGATGAGGAGGAGGAGGAGGAGCAGCCGTACGACGTCTGAGGGACTAATCTGAGGAGGACGAAGAACCTTGGACCAGGAAGGAGGCGGAGCCACGAGTTCTCATCCGTGCTGGGTCACCTGGTTCAGCTAGGATGGACCCACAGAACCTTCACGCACGCGGCCGCAATGATGTCATCATCATGTGACAGGAAGTGGAACCTTTGGGACAAACATCCTTTGACTGGTACCGGTTCCTTTTGGACTTGTTGGACCGGGTGGGTTCTGATAAAACTGAGATAAAAGCCCGGCGTGTTGTTGCAGGTGTTGTCCAGTGAGGGGCGCTACTCTGGACTAAGTTTATGTGCTCAATAAAACATTCCTGTTTGGGCTCAGAACCAACAAGCACCAGTTCTGATGGCCCAGAGTTTCAGACAGAACCAGTTCTGGGTCACATGTTCAGAAGAACCGGGCCTGAAAGAAGTGAACAATAAAGATCTCATCACAGTCCGTTTCCGTCTCATCTTTATTAAACCCGCTTGGTTCTGATGTGAAGCAGCAGTTGACTCTGGATCCGTGCAGAACCACACGGGTCCAGAACCTGAGCCAGGTGAACGGAGGTCACTTCTTCTTCTTCTTGACCCGCAGGCTGCGGGCGGCGCCGGCCGACAGCCCGTCTATCAGCCCCGCGGCTCGCAGCGGTCTGTAGGCGGACGACTTGCGGACTCGCTCTCCTTTCAGAGAAACGACGTGAGGAAGCAGCGGCGGCGTCCGCAGCCCGAACCCGGCGGCCTCCGGCCCGAGAACCCTCAGCTGCACCTGCTCACCTGCGACCGCCGTCACGGCCACCCACCCTGCTCACAGGAGACACAGTCACAGTCAGGCGAATCGTCTGAGGCGGGCAGCTGCAGGTGAGGAGCTTACCTGCTGACGACAGCGTGATGTCAGCGGTGGCCTCCAGGTAACCACGGCCCTCCAAGCTGAAGTCCTGAGGAGCAAACGCAGGAAATCGCTCCATCCTCTCCGGGCCTCCAATCGGCACCTGGACCCGACACAAAAGACCAGCGTTACAGCAACGTTACAGCGCCGTTACAGCAGCATTAAAGCAGTGCGTTACAGCAACGCGTTACAGCGGGGCATTAAAGCAACGTTACAGCAGCGCGTTACAGCAGCAACGTTACAGTAGCGTGTTACAGCAGCAACGTTACAGCAGCAACGTTACAGTAGCGTGTTACAGCAGCGCGTTACAACGGGGCGTTACAGCAGCAACGTTACAGTAGCGTGTTACAGTAGCGTGTTACAGCAGCGCGTTACAACGGGGCGTTACAGCAACGTTACAGCAGCAACGTTACAGTAGCGTGTTACAGCAGCGCGTTACAACGGGGCGTTACAGCAGCAACGTTACAGTAGCGTGTTACAGCAGCGCGTTACAGCAACGTTACAGCAGCAACGTTACAGTAGCATGTTACAGCAGCGCGTTACAACGGGGCGTTACAGCAACGTTACAGCAGCGCGTTACAGCAGCAACGTTACAGTAGCGTGTTACAGCAGCAACGTTACAGCAGCAACGTTACAGTAGCGCGTTACAACGGGGCGTTACAGCAACGTTACAGCAGCGAGTTACAGCAACAACGTTACAGCAGCAACGTTACAGTAGCGTGTTACAGCAGCGCGTTACAGCAACGTTACAGCAGCGCGTTACAGCAGCAACGTTACAGTAGCGTGTTACAGCAGCGCGTTACAGCAACATTACAGCAGCAACGTTACAGCAGCGCGTTACAGCAACGTTACAGCAGTAACGTTACAGCAGTGCGTTACAGCAACGTTACAGCAGCAACGTTACAGCAGTGTGTTACAGCAACGTTACAGCAGCGCGTTACAGCAACGTTACAGCAGCAACGTTACAGCAGCGTGTTACAGTAGCGTGTTGCAGCAGCGCGTTACAGCAACGTTACAGCAGCAACGTTACAGCAGCAACGTTACAGCAGCAACGTTACAGCAGTGCGTTACAGCAGCAACGTTACAGTAGCGTGTTACAGCAGCGCGTTACAACGGGGCGTTACAGCAACGTTACAGCAGCAACGTTACAGTAGCGTGTTACAGCAGCGCGTTACAACGGGGCGTTACAGCAACGTTACAGCAGCAACGTTACAGCAGCAACGTTACAGCAACGTTACGGCAGCAACGTTACAGTAGCGTGTTACAGCAGCGCGTTACAACGGGGCGTTACAGCAGCAACGTTACAGTAGCGTGTTACAGCAGCGCGTTACAACGGGGCGTTACAGCAACGTTACAGCAGCAACGTTACAGTAGCGTGTTACAGCAGCGCGTTACAACGGGGCGTTACAGCAGCAACGTTACAGCAGCAACGTTACAGTAGCGTGTTACAGCAGCGCGTTACAGCAACGTTACAGTAGCATGTTACAGCAGCGCGTTACAACGGGGCGTTACAGCAACGTTACAGCAGCGCGTTACAGCAGCAACGTTACAGTAGCGTGTTACAGCAGCAACGTTACAGTAGCGTGTTACAGCAGCGCGTTACAGCAACGTTACAGCAGCAACGTTACAGCAGCAACGTTACAGTAGCGTGTTACAGCAGCGCGTTACAGCAACGTTACAGCAGCGCGTTACAGCAGCAACGTTACAGTAGCGTGTTACAGCAGCAACGTTACAGTAGCGTGTTACAGCAGCGCGTTACAGCAACGTTACAGCAGCAACATTACAGCAGCAACGTTACAGTAGCGTGTTACAGCAGCGCGTTACAGCAACGTTACAGCAGCGCGTTACAGCAGCAACGTTACAGTAGCGTGTTACAGCAGCAACGTTACAGTAGCGTGTTACAGCAGCGCGTTACAGCAACGTTACAGCAGCAACATTACAGCAGCAACGTTACAGCAGCGCGTTACAGCAACGTTACAGCAGTAACGTTACAGCAGTGCGTTACAGCAACGTTACAGCAGCAACGTTACAGCAGTGCGTTACAGCAACGTTACAGCAGCGCGTTACAGCAACGTTACAGCAGCAACGTTACAGCAGCAACGTTACAGCAGCAACGTTACAGCAGCGTGTTACAGTAGCGTGTTACAGCAGCGCGTTACAGCAACGTTACAGCAGCAACGTTACAGCAGCAGCGTTACAGCAGCAACGTTACAGCAGCAACGTTACAGCAGTGCGTTACAGCAGCAACGTTACAGTAGCGCGTTACAGCAGCAACGTTACAGTAGCGTGTTACAGCAGCGCATTACAACGGGGCGTTACAGCAGCAACGTTACAGCAGCAATGTTACAGCAGCGCGTTACAGCAACGTTACAGCAGCAACGTTACAGTAGCGTGTTACAGCAGCGCGTTACAACGGGGCGTTACAGCAGCAACGTTACAGCAGCAACGTTACAGTAGCGTGTTACAGCAGCGCGTTACAGCAACGTTACAGTAGCATGTTACAGCAGCGCGTTACAACGGGGCGTTACAGCAACGTTACAGCAGCGCGTTACAGCAGCAACGTTACAGTAGCGTGTTACAGCAGCAACGTTACAGTAGCGTGTTACAGCAGCGCGTTACAGCAACGTTACAGCAGCAACGTTACAGCAGCAACGTTACAGTAGCGTGTTACAGCAGCGCGTTACAGCAACGTTACAGCAGCGCGTTACAGCAGCAACGTTACAGTAGCGTGTTACAGCAGCAACGTTACAGTAGCGTGTTACAGCAGCGCGTTACAGCAACGTTACAGCAGCAACATTACAGCAGCAACGTTACAGTAGCGTGTTACAGCAGCGCGTTACAGCAACGTTACAGCAGCGCGTTACAGCAGCAACGTTACAGTAGCGTGTTACAGCAGCAACGTTACAGTAGCGTGTTACAGCAGCGCGTTACAGCAACGTTACAGCAGCAACATTACAGCAGCAACGTTACAGCAGCGCGTTACAGCAACGTTACAGCAGTAACGTTACAGCAGTGCGTTACAGCAACGTTACAGCAGCAACGTTACAGCAGTGCGTTACAGCAACGTTACAGCAGCGCGTTACAGCAACGTTACAGCAGCAACGTTACAGCAGCAACGTTACAGCAGCAACGTTACAGCAGCGTGTTACAGTAGCGTGTTACAGCAGCGCGTTACAGCAACGTTACAGCAGCAACGTTACAGCAGCAGCGTTACAGCAGCAACGTTACAGCAGCAACGTTACAGCAGTGCGTTACAGCAGCAACGTTACAGTAGCGCGTTACAGCAGCAACGTTACAGTAGCGTGTTACAGCAGCGCATTACAACGGGGCGTTACAGCAGCAACGTTACAGCAGCAATGTTACAGCAGCGCGTTACAGCAACGTTACAGCAGCAACGTTACAGCAGCAACGTTACAGCAGTGCGTTACAGCAGCAACGTTACAGTAGCGTGTTACAGCAGCGCGTTATAGCAACGTTACAGCAGCAACGTTACAGTAGCGTGTTACAGCAGCGCGTTACAGCAACGTTACAGCAGCAACGTTACAGCAGCAACGTTACAGCAGCAACGTTACAGCAGCGCGTTACAGCAGCAACGTTACAGTAGCGTGTTACAGCAGCAACGTTACAGCAGCAACGTTACAGTAGCGTGTTACAGCAGCAACGTTACAGTAGCGTGTTACAGCAGCGCGTTACAGCAACGTTACAGTAGTGTGTTACAGCAGCGCGTTACAACGGGGCGTTACAGCAACGTTACAGTAGCGTGTTACAGCAGCGCGTTACAGCAACGTTACAGCAGCGTTACAGCAGCAACGTTACAGTAGCGTGTTACAGCAGCGCGTTACAGCAACGTTACAGCAGCAACGTTACAGCAGCGCGTTACAGCAGCAACGTTACAGCAGCAACGTTACAGCAGCAACGTTACAGCAGCAACGTTACAGTAGCAACGTTACAGTAGCATGTTACAGCAGTGCGTTACAGCAGCAACGTTACAGCAGTGCGTTACAGCAGCAACGTTACAGTAGCGTGTTACAGCAGCGCGTTATAGCAACGTTACAGCAGCAACGTTACAGTAGCGTGTTACAGCAGCGCGTTACAGCAACGTTACAGCAGCAACGTTACAGCAACGTTACAGCAGCAACGTTACAGCAGCAACGTTACAGTAGCGTGTTACAGCAGCAACGTTACAGTAGCGTGTTACAGCAGCGCGTTACAGCAACGTTACAGTAGCGTGTTACAGCAGCGCGTTACAACGGGGCGTTACAGCAACGTTACAGTAGCGTGTTACAGCAGCGCGTTACAGCAACGTTACAGCAGCGTTACAGCAGCAACGTTACAGTAGCGTGTTACAGCAGCGCGTTACAGCAACGTTACAGCAGCAACGTTACAGCAACGTTACAGCAGCGCGTTACAGCAGCAACGTTACAGCAGCAACGTTACAGCAGCAACGTTACAGTAGCATGTTACAGCAGCGCGTTACAACGGGGCGTTACAGCAGCAACGTTACAGCAGCAACGTTACAGTAGCGTGTTACAGCAGCGCGTTACAACGGGGCGTTACAGCAGCAACGTTACAGTAGCGTGTTACAGCAGCGCGTTACAACGGGGCGTTACAGCAGCAACGTTACAGCAGCAACGTTACAGCAGCGCGTTACAGCAACGTTACAGCAGCAACGTTACAGCAGCACGTTACAGCAGCAACGTTACAGCAGCAACGTTACAGCAGCGCCGTTACAGCAGCGCCGTTACAGCAACGTTACAGCAGCAACGTTACAGCAGCGCGTTACAGCAACGTTACAGCAGCAACGTTACAGCAGCGCGTTACAGCAGCAACGTTACAGCAGCAACGTTACAGCAGCGCCGTTACAGCAGCGCCGTTACAGCAACGTTACAGCAGCAACGTTACAGCAGCGCGTTGCAGCAACGTTACAGCAGCGCGTTACAGCAACGTTACAGCAGCAACGTTACAGCAGCAACGTTACAGCAGCAACGTTACAGCAGCAACGTTACAGCAGCAACGTTACAGCAGTGCGTTACAGCAGCAACGTTACAGCAACGCCGTTACAGCAGCGCCGTTACAGCAGCGCCGTTACAGCAGCGCGTTACAGTAGCACATTACAGCGCCATTTGAGCCGCCTCGCCGAGGTGCCGCCGCGGTCATGTGACTCACCCCCAGCAGGTCGCGGCCCGCGTGTCTCTCATAGACGCCGTCGGCTTTGTCCAAACTGGTGACGTGAACCGGGACCCGAGCGGAGGCCATGACGGTGAACCAGCAGGACTTGGCCCCCTGCAGACCACATCACTCATCAGCTAAGCACACATTCATATTGCCGGGCTTGGTACCGATGCTGCCATCTGATCCAGTAGGACCAGCAGAACCGTTTACGGTAGATGGTTCCCACTGGATCACAGCCAATCACCACCTCACCTGCAGGAAGTCGATGCGTGCCAGAGCTCCCACAAACACGCTCATTCCGGGCTTCAGCACGAATGTCCGGGGGACGATGGCCTGGGTCGGAACCACCAACCGGACCTCCTGCTCCTGCAGCAGCTGGAGGATCTGAGGAAAGTCCAGACTCGGGTCAGGAGGAGAAGACAGGAACAGCAGAAAGACGGATCAGTTTGATAAAACTTCTGAAATGGTGGGGGCGCCCCCTGGAGGCGTGTGACGGCATTACTGCCTGTTTTGGTTAAAATGTCTAAATGTGACAGCAGCGCCCCCTGTGGTTTGGTCTGGACCTGCAGGCGGTGTGACTGAAGGCTGACGTAACTTACGGTTGATACAATAAATGAATAAACTCCTACAAATGTATAAAACTTGATGTAACTGAAGTTTGTCTTTAACAATAATGGTCTGATATTATTTTCCATATTTTCAGCTCGTCTGTTTTATTGATAAAGTTCACGGTTAGTTAAAAGCAAGATTTAGTTTCCCTTTGTTTTGACTGCAGGCTTGAGGCTAAAATCCTACTTATATTCTTTTTAATAATCGTTGAAAAATATTCCTAAAATGACGTCACTAAGGCCCAGATGTTAAAAAGATTTTTAAAAGATTAAGTCTTTAAAATAAAACTTTTAATGTTTCTTAAAACATTAAAAGTTCAGAATTATCTGAAAAAAGGCAGAAAAGATTTATTAATGGTTATTAGAATTAAATAATAAAAGTGTTTTTATAGATTTAAAATCTGTTTAGACTTTAGAAAACTGTTACGATTTTAAAAAGTTACTTTAATTAAAAATAAAAACAGGTTTTAATTTAATGTTAGATGTTTACATTTTAAAATCATTACAATTATCCTCTGGGACCCAGAAGGAGACCCAGGACACGCAGGAGGGACTGGGCCTCCCCACTGAAGCTGTTACCCCCACGACCCGAGCCCGGGTAAGGAGAGGATGGAGGGAATTATACTAATAAAAAAAATCTAATTTTAGAATTTCTTTTATTTAGAATTTAAAAAAATCTAATATTTTAGTTAAGTGATGAATACAAGTGATGAAGACGAGTGATGAAGGTCAGAGTGATGAAGACGAGTGATGAAGATCAGAGTGATGAAGATCAGTGATGATGGTCAGAGTGATGAAGATGAGTGATGAAGATGAGTGATGATGATCAAAGCGATGAAGATGAGTGATGAAGACGAGTGATGAAGATCAGAGTGATAAAGATCAGAGTGATGAATAGTGATGAAGATGAGTGAAGATCAGAGTGATGAAGATCAGTGATGAAGACGAGTGATGAAGGTCAGAGTGATGGAGATCAGAGTGATGAAGATGAGTGACGAAGATCAGAGTGATGAATAGTGATGAAGATGAGTGATGGAGAGTGATGAAGAAGAGTGAAGATCAGAGTGATGAAGACGCGTGATGAAGACGAGTGATGAAGATCAGTGATGAAGACGAGTGATAAAGATGAAGACGAGTGATAAAGATGAAGACGAGTGATAAAGGTCAGAGTGATGGAGAGTGATGAAGAAGAGTGAAGATCAGAGTGATGAAGACGCGTGATGAAGACGAGTGATGAAGATCAGAGTGATGAAGACGAGTGATGATGATCAAAGCGATGAAGATGAGTGATGAAGATGAGTGATGATGATCAAAGCGATGAAGATCAGAGTGATGAAGACGAGTGATGATGATCAAAGCGATGAAGATGAGTGATGAAGACGAGCTCACGTCGCGCTCCTTAACGATCCCCGGCGTGTCGTACAGCCAGTGGGCGTCTTTCAGCTCGTTGTAGCTCAGCTCAGCAGGTGAGCCGTCAGCACCTGAGGCAGGAGAACATGCAGACTGGGCTCAGAACCTGCAGAACCTGCAGAACCGACACCTGGAGGTTCTGGTTAGAATCCCACCTTCCTTCGCTGCATCTTCGTCTTCGTCTTCTCCGAACGCCAAACTGTCTGGATCAAACTGGATCTCGTCGCCTCTGGTTCTGGACTGGAACGTTTGTCCGACCCGACCTGTGCGGGCGAGCATGAGTTCAGAGGCTCACCTGGACCCGCCCCGCCCCGACCCGACCCGACCCGCCCCGCCCCGCGGCGCCGCCTTACCCACTAGGTATCCGTGTCTGCCGAGCCGCTGCAGCCTCCTCCGCTCGTCGGCCGGCAGCTCCTCCTCCGTCTGCTGCAGCGCCTCCTTCAGGCGGTTCTGGCGCCGGAACATCCGGTACGGAGTCGGGTTGATGATGGGGAACTTCAGCAGGTTGAGGGTGGTCCCTGAACGCACCACAGCGACAACACAGGGGGGACATTTCACGCTAGACCAGGACCCTGAAGGAGGTTCTGATGCACTGAGCAGGTTCTGGTTCTGCACTAACCGGGCCATGGGGAGATGGTGGCCTTCTGCAGCACCTGGGCGGCTCTGGATTTGCAGTAATCGGACTCCAGCAGCGTGTTGAAGAGCGTGGACTTGCCGGCGTTGGCGCTGCCCACCAGGAACACGTCGCCTTTGTACTTCCAGGACCGCTGCAGGCTGGAGATCAGCGCCTCGACGCCGTAGCCCGTCTTGGCGCTGATCAGATGGAGGTCGGTGACCTGCGGTCCAAAGCCCGCCTCCTGGCAGTACCGGGCCAGGCGGCGCTTGACGCGCTGCAGGTAGTTGGGCGAGTCTCGGGGCAGCAGGTCCAGCTTGTTGCCCAGAACCACCAGGTGTTTGTTGGTTCCCACCAGGTCGGGCAGGTCCGGCACGATGGAGTCGGGCAGGTCCAGTAGGTCCGCCACGAGCAGAACCAGGCCCTTCCGGCCGCGGATCTGCCGCACCACCTGCCGGTACTGGTCCCAGGTCACCTGCAGGTTCTGGGCCTTGTGGTGGTGGGTGATGAGGTGGCAGCGCTGGCAGGTGGCGCCGCCCAGCGTTCCCACCAGGTCGGGCAGGTCCGGCACGATGGAGTCGGGCAGGTCCAGTAGGTCCGCCACGAGCAGAACCAGGCCCTTCCGGCCGCGGATCTGCCGCACCACCTGCCGGTACTGGTCCCAGGTCACCTGCAGGTTCTGGGCCTTGTGGTGGTGGGTGATGAGGTGGCAGCGCTGGCAGGTGGCGCCGCCCAGCGTCCCCGCCTCCAGCAGAACCTTGAACTTCTCACTGGGCAGGTAGCCGGGCACGTCGGCGGCGCTGCAGTGCAGCACGGCGCCGCATCCTGAGCAGCTGATGTCACTGACCGCCGCGCCGGCGTCCGGAGTCCCGAACACCCGGTGCTCCCCCTTCTTCTTCTTCTTCTTCTTGGACTTTATGAGGCTGTCGTCCAGCGGGAAGTCCACGTCCTGGAACTCCATGAAGGAGTCTGGCCCCGCCTCCTGCAGGGCGCCGCCTCTCAGAACCTGCAGCTGGCGCTCCAGAGACCTCAGGTGCTTCTGAGGAGACACCTGGGGGAGAGGACCGCATGGGGGAGCCGAGGAGACGCCGAGCTGATGGAGGACCTGCTGCTCCTCGTTAGGCTCCTCGTTAGGCTCCTCCTCCAGTCCTGGATCAGGAAAGAAGAAACTCAGGTGACCCAACAGAACCTCTACCGCACCTGTCAGACTCACCAGCAGAACCTCAGAGACACCGGTTCTGACTGGGTGACCTTCCTGGTGACCTTCTGCAGAGCTTCCTGCTTCTGACCAATCAGATTCCTCGAAAGTTTCACCTGACCAGCAGCTGGAGGAGTTCACAGAACCAAGCTCCTCCAGAACTCCAGCAACAAGGTCCACTTTTCAGCAGGTTCTGTGGAGAACATCTGAGCTTCTACCTCTGATTCACACCTTTAACGACTCAGTTTAACACGTTCTCTGCCTGAGAACCATGAATCCACATTAGCATCCATGAGCTGCTGGTACCAGAGGTTCTGGTCCAGCTGGCATCCAGAAAGGGAAACTGGTGCTGGGCAGCGTCTGGAGATCCTAAATAACATTTTATGTGATGCCAGATCTGTGGCTGGTACCACCAGGTTAACCTCCACCTGAGCTGTGGATCTCTGCAGCTCCTCCAGAGCCTCCATGGTCCTCCTGCTTCTCTGATCAATGCTCTCCTGGTCCAGCCTGTCAGTCCAGGTGGACGTCCATGTCCTGGTAGGTCTGCAGGAGGTCCATCCTCTCTCCAGGTCCAGATGATGATCAGAACTCTGGGAGGTTCTGTAGAACCTGACCTGCTGGAAACTGGACCAGAACCTCCTGGTTCCTTGGTCTCCATGGTGCTGGTTGTTCTCTGATGTTCTCTACCGAACCTCTGAGGCCAGAACCAGAACATCTGCTGCCGGAAAGAACTCGACGGTTCTGTTTATTTTAATTTTATCTATCTGGGGAAAGTTTGTGTGAAACTGGACTTCTGGAACCAGAACCGTGTTCCTCTGACTTGAGGCTGAACAGCAGAACACCACCAACCTGTGGGTCTTAACCGGTCCAGAACCTCAGATTGACCAAGGTTCTGTTTGACAGGAAAAGCTGATGGTGGGTCCAAAAGAACATAAACATTCTGGTTCTGTTCAACAAAGCTGATCAGAACCAGTTCTGCTCGTGAACAGCATCAGCCGGTTCTGACCCGGGAAACAGAGCATCAGCACCAACAACCAGGCCGCTGGGTCAGAACTGCAGCCAGGGCCGGTACCGCGCATGCTCAGTCCATCAGGTCACTTCAGACCGGGGTGTCAAAACTTACTCGGAACCGGCACTAGAACATATGATGGTCTCAGGCCGAATCTGGACCAAACCTGGCAGCCCAGTTCTGACCCGGAGCCGCTCGGCTGTTCTCTGGTAGAACCGAACCGAAGCTCTGGGTTACCCACGTGTTCCTTCCAGATCCAGGTAAGTCCTGCAGCTTCTCACCTGGACAGTCCACGAACACGAACTGCTCCTCCAGGTTCGGGTCCACGGTGCAGCTCCGGACTCCGGACCTCCTCGCAGCGCGTCCTGCCGCTGCCGCGGCGCCGCGCGGCGGCCGCTCCCCCGCCGCCGCGGCGCAGACGTTCCTCCACACCTGGCGGCGGAAACTCACCTGAAGCACCTTCAACATGCTGACCTCACCACTGTCCGGCGCTTTCTCCCATGCTGCTTTACTTCCTTAACGGATGTGACGTCACGGGCACCAATTGTTTACTTTCCGGTAAATTCTTCTTCTTCTTAAATTCATGTAACGACAGTTCAAGAATCAACTAAAAGGCGAATTACCGACACCGTCCGGTAGCGTTATAGCTATTAAATGAACCAAGGGCGCATGCGCTCATAATTTTATTATAATATTATGACGATATCAATAATGCCATAAAGACTTTATTCATCCCCAAGTGGGATATCTATTTGCTACTGATATTATTATTATTATTATTATTATTATTATTATTATTATTATTATTATTATTATTATTATTATTATTATTATTATTATTATTTAAACAAGCTGCAAAGATTTAGATCTAACAGCCGAGAGAAGAGCTTAGCCATGTTTTCTATTTCTTAAAGGAGAGCAATAATCTGGCTGTCAACGTATTTTTATTGAAGGGTTGGTTTATTTATCAAGGTTTAGAGCCGGTTAGAACATTATAACCCAGTAGCTGTTGTATACTGACTGACTAGTCAAACGCTACGGATGCTTTTGGAGTTAGTTCTTCATAAATAATATTGATTGTATTAAAAATTAAAATCATTGGCATCCTCCCAAACATGATTACCTCATCCTAGAATCCTAGAAACCATGTAAACCTGTTTAATATAGGATTTAAATTGCATGTATTGGTAATAAAAAAAAACACTAAGGGTTTTTACTTTGGTAACAGAGACCAATTTAATACCACCAAGATTAGGTGATGGATTAAAAGGTTTATTTTTAAGCACTCTGGTCCAACGATGACAACTTCTTGTCTACCGAACACGTCATGGTACAGAAGCATGAGGAAAACGGAGGGAATTATGTGAAATCTAAGAATGGAAAGAATAGCATACAATATAAACTTTTTATACATTTTTAAAAAGAACCCCAGAGTTAAATGACCGTTCTTGTTATCTTAGAATTATCTTTATTATCTTATGAATGAGACGATCTGAGTCTGATTTTTCTTGTACTGGTTTTATAAATAAATAAAATCAGTACTAGTCGTTCTCATCCTCTCCCCACCAGTTGGTGGCGCTAATGCGCCCCGAAAAGAAGAAGGAGAAGATCTCTCGCTCTTCAGACGATCTGCGCTGATCAAACCTATTCTTGCTCAGAGTGAAGCCTCCTGTTCTCTAGAGGATCTCTCAGGGTTCTGCACCGTCAAAAATGTTGAAGCTGGTCGGTTCTTTGCGGCCCGCAGCCGCCCTGTTCAGAACTTCTGCTGCACAGGTGAGTCCACCTGCAACCTAGCATCAGAACCAGAACTGGACCGAACACAATCGACAGAAACGAGCCGAACTGCGGTGCTTTCTGCTGCTGAGCAAGGCAGCAACACAGCTTTGTGTTCAGTTTGTGTCTCACCAGGTGAAGTTCTGGTGGTTCGGTTCGGTTCGGTTCTGGTCGTCCGTGATGGCTGATTGCAGATAAAGCTCAGATTCTGCAGTTCAGGATTAACTGGCAGCTGGGGGCCATAGGAGGAGGGGGGACCCTGAACGCCTCATGGCCTTCAGCTGTTCTTCAAACGGGGGGTGGGGGGGGGGGTCACTGGAGATCATTGTTAGACCATGTTTACAGCACGTGAACTCACACGCGTGCCCGTGGGTTATGGTCCACTGTCACGTCTCACGGAGCAGCAGCGACCTCCCAGGTCCAGCAGGGGGCAGCAGAGGCCTCATGTGTTGGAGGCTCCTGGCACTGAGCTATATATATATATATATATATATATATATATATATATATATATATATATATATATTTATTTAAATAAAATGCAAAATATTTCAGCACATGACTTTCTCAGTACCTGATAGTTTTAGAACATAACATAAAACTATATATGGCATTTGACATTTTAAAAGTTTTAAGGCCCCCTGAACATGAGAAAATCCTCGTTATTCGATGCTGTAGCGCACATATTCCCTAGTTACTGAGGGGAAATAGGGAGTACCAATATGGCGGCTGGTGGTTTCACAGCGACTCGTTCTAACAGACGGTGATTAGCACTCCAGTGGCTAATAGAGCTCAGTGGCGGCTCCTGGGCCCGTTTCCAGGGTTGCTGTGTTTTCTGTCATGCTTTCTGATTGAGAAGCTTTCTGGAGTTCTGGAGACACTTGATGGGTATCAGGGGCTCCTTCCTCCGTGACTTCATGCACAGACGCTGTAGGCCCTAATGGACTGAGGGTGGAAATGTGTGCAGCTTCAGGTATTTACCTGCAGAGGACACCTACTGGGACATTATTAATAATAATAATAATAATAACCTTTATTGTAACATACATCCCAGTGAAATGTGTCCTCTTGAACCAAACCCGTCCCTCAGGGAGCAGTGGGCCACCGGGCGGCCCCCATTCTGGGGCTAAGGGCCCTGCTCATGGACTCAGAGTAGCAGTGTGTGGGATTCAAACCGAGGAACTAGCAGCCTTCCCAGGACACAAGCGTGCTGCTCTCTCACCACTTGGGAATCCTCCGTCCTATTTGTCAGTTAAAGATTCCCACAATGCAGTTCTAAAGGGGCAGCTTTAAACTGCAATCTGCAGCCAGAACCTCTTTCCTCATCCAGCCGCATAAATCATCCATCCATCCATCCATCCATTTTCCGAACCGCTTTATCCCTCATGGGGTCGCGGGGGGTGCTGGTGCCTATCTCCAGCGTTCACTGGGCGAGAGGCGGGGTACACCCTGGACAGGTCGCCAGTCTGTCGCAGGGCACATAAATCATCCAGTCCTGGATAAAAATGTTTATGCTGCTAAATTTATTCATGCAGTCAAGGTTTACAACAAACGTCGCTGTTTGTTGGGGGGCGGGGGGACAAGTGTCCCATTTCTCTGTCAGAGTGAGACCTCTGTACTCTTTCTCTCTGCAGCCGAGCGCCTGCCTCGCCACTGGACCCCAGCAGGAACATAGAACCTTCTATGAGTTTCGTACCTATAACATCCGGCCGGATCAGAACGCCGCGTTCCTCAAACTGACCAATGAGAAGATCCATCTGCGCACCGCGCACTCTGAGCTGATTGGCTACTGGAGTGTGGAGTACGGCGGCCTGAACCAGGTGTTCCATATATGGAAGTACGGTGAGGAGACTTCCTTTCTGCTGTTTCTTTGTGAGAAGTTAAAATGTAATGCCTTTGGATCATAAAGTTCTGGTTACAGAACGCGATGATTGGATAAAGTTTGGGTTTATTGCCTGTGAAAAGAGAACCTCAGGTTGAACCGACTCCCCCTCCTCTCCTCCCAGACAGCTACTCTCAGCGGGCAGCTGTGCGGGCAGCCCTGGCTCAGGACCCTTCCTGGGTCTCAGAGTACATCTCCAAGGCCATACCCATGCTGACGTCACAGGATAACGAGGTGACGTACCTGGTGCCGTGGAGCCAGCTGAAGAGCCCGCCGCAGGAGGGGGGTAAGCTCCGCCCCCTTAGCGTGATCTGACCGCTCGCTGGTGGGGTTCACTGACCCTGATGTTTGGTCAGTATGTAGACCTCATAATGATCAGTAACCGTAGCAACTGATTGATTGATTAACGTGTCAACATGAACAGAAAGCTGTAAAGAGAGAAAAAGGGGATCGGCAGCCGTGGGATCTAATCGGGTTCTAACAGCGGTCTGTGTTTCAGGAGTCTACGAGTTGGCGTCGCTCCAGATGCGCCCGGGGGGGCCGGCGGTTTGGGGCAGCACCTTCCAGGCGTCTGTGGCCTCCCGTGACGCTCCGGGCTATGGGAAGCTGCTGGGGGCGTTCCACAGCGAGTTCGGACTTCTGAACCGAGGTACGAGAACCGTAACGTGACATTACTGAAAACAAAGGTCTAGGTCAGACGTTCCTAAGCAGCAGATTTATCTGAGGTTCCACAGACTGATGAAGGTGGACCTGGAGAACCGGGCAGTTTTAGAACAGAGGACCGACTTTCTGTTGGGTTTTTTTTAAGCCAAAGGCTTTTAGCTGGTTGATGCTGATGAGGGTTCCCAGAGATCCGGTTCTGCTTCAGAGGAATTTGATGTTAGAACGTCCTGAAGAGCTTTAGGAAAAGCAAACTGCTGATCTCTGAGGGTCAGGTCATGAAGCTCAGTGAGGCTGAAAGAAGTTCCTGTTCCTGTGACAGAAAAGAAGCAGGTTCTACAGATGTGGAGTTTGGTTCTGGGTTCAGCAGATGTTCTGAGTGTGAGGTTCTAGGTGTGAGTGGATCTCTAACCGTGACGTTCTGGTGTCTCAGTTCACGCCCTCTGGTGGTTCGAGAGCGCCGACCATCGAGCAGAAATTCGACACAAGGCTCACACCGACGCCAGAGTGGTTGCAGCAGGTAAGACTCCGCCCACACTGTGACATCACTCAGGTGTAACGAGCCTGTTGGTTGGTGGGTTCTCCTCTGAGCTCCATGCCTGCTGTGTGTCTCAGTCAGGAACAACGTGGTCCATCTGGACTCCCAGAGGAACCAGCTCATGTTGCCGTGTCCCTTCTCTCCCATGAAGTGACCTCCTGCCGCCTCCATGGCACCACATCTAATCCTATCCAGCCCTGAATGCGAGGCTCCGCCTCCTCCCCTGGACGGGCCAATCACGGCTCAGCAGCATTAACGAGCACTGAGGTCCAGCCGCTGCAGGGACGAACCAACATGGCTGACCTTGAAGATCTGAACTGCTGATCAATATAAAACCTGACGGCTGGGATTGTTTTCTTGAATAAATCCTTTCTTTATGAGTGCAGTGTGATGTTTCTGGTTCAGGCAGGTGAGCCGAGGTTTAAACCAGGTGAGCAGAATCTGAACAGAACTAGGAGCAGCCTGAAGCTGGTGGAGACAAACTAAATACAGAGGCATGCCACACTTTTCAGATTTCAAATCCTATAAAGCCTGAACACTATGAATCATTTCCTTTAATGATGCGCCTGTCTGTCTTATAGATATTTACTGTAGTTATTGTGGAAGTGATGCATTGTGGGGTGTGAATTAGGGCTGGACAATAATTCAATAACTATCGATTGATAGACGTATATAGAAAATGTCAATAAAAAGTTCAATAAAATAAAAGTTTTCCTTCCTTTTGCATTTTGGCCATGTGGGTTAATTTTAGACATTAAATCCTCCCAACCAATCACAGCGCAGACTCAGGAAACGCTGTCACTAAGCCCCGCCCCCTTCAAAGGGTTCAGAGAGCACGGTTCTTTTCAAAACGTGTTTTGGTAAAAAGTTGTTTGTCTAAATTGTTCAGTTTGAATTTAAGTGTTTGAGTTCTGTATCTAAAAAGAAATGTTGGAATTTGTATCGATCCAATATGATTTCTATTTTGACTTTTTTTTTCCATATCATCCCGCCCTAGTGTGAATATTATATAAAAAGGTCCTGTTTGCTTGGCTGCAGGAGCCTCATTCCTAGGTCCAGAAAATGTTCTATTTAATCCTGAAAACTGTCACACAAAGCTGCCGAAAAACACCAGAGCACAAAATATTAGACCAGATGTTCCCTCTAAGGCTCTGAAGGGCAGAAAATTCTGAACAAATGAAGTGTGAGCAGCATTTATTTTTAATCAGGTTCCCCTAAAAACTCAGTTTTCTAGATCCGTGACCCGTAGAGACGTCTGGATTTTGAACGGCGGAGAGTAAATGGAAAACTTCCTGATGAACTGATGGATGTTTCTGCAGGGCTCAATAAACCTGGAAGGAAGAGGATGGATCAGAGAGAGATGTAGGAACCCTTCTGGTTCTGTTTGGATCAGAACCAGAAGGTTCTGTGTGCTTCTAGCAGACAGAGGCAGGAGGTTTGTGACGGTTTATTCTGCTCGCTGGGCTGTAACAGCTCTTCTTCCATCAGCAGCAGCACAACAACATGAACAGATCAGAACCAGAGCGAACACAAACTGAAATCTAGAACACAAAGTGCTGCAGTCAGACGACCAATCAGATCACAGATCAATACTGTATTGTGCTTCCAGAACTGGAGGTATTTTGCTGCTTCACACCCAAACTGATCTGCTCCTCTATCACCGTTTTATAAAAACACTATAAAATCAAACTTCTGATTGGCTGCTAATACAGGAAACAGCATGCACCCCGCCAGAATAAAACAGATTGCATGATTCTGTTCCAGCTACAAATATAAATAAAGTCGGACACTAAGAACGGAATCAAAGCCGGATAAAAACGGGATGGTTTGCAGTCGAGCCCTCGGCCGTTTGAAATGATCGGGATTCTTCATGGTAGACGCTCAAGTATGTTCAAGTGTTTCCGTCCGAGCAGCTCGCCGCTTCCACAGGAAATCATTTGCATTGACTGGCATCAGGCAGCAGGAAGCTCCGCCCACCGGCGCAATAATCAGTGCGACGTCACAGCAGGTGAGGAGGGGGCGTGTCCCCTCTGCTGCAGGTGAGTCTAGGCTCAAGCCCAGCCTCCTAAAGTCACATGATCACATGACGGTCTCTCCCTCAGCAGCGCTGCAGCTGGAGCTCAGGGGGGGAACGTCAACGACGACGTCTTTCCGCCTCACCGACGCGTCTTTGGACACGTAGTCATCGCTCTGGTCCTTCGCAAAGTTCACGAACACCTGAAACCACAAACAGGAGAGTTGCTCATTAGTCCAGGTGTCTGCTTCACTGTCATTGGTCCGCGTACCTGTCTGCTTCACTGTCATTGGTCCGCCTACCTGTCTGGTTCTCTGTCATTGGTCTGGGTACCTGTCTGCTTCACTGTCATTGGTCCGCGTACCTGTCTCGCTCTCTGTCTTTAGTCCGCGTACCTGTCTGCTTCTCTGTCATTGGTCCGCGTACCTGTCTGCTTCTCTGTCTTTAGTCTGCCTACCTGTCTGCTTCTCTGTCTTTAGTCTGCCTACCTGTCTGCTTCTCTGTCTTTAGTCCGCCTACCTGTCTGCTTCTCTGTCTTTAGTCCGCGTACCTGTCTGGCTCTCTGTCATGGGTCCGCGTACCTGTCTGCTTCTCTGTCATTGGTCTGCGTACCTGTCTGCTTCTCTGTGATTGGTCCGTGTACCTGTCTGCTTCACTGTCATTGGTCTGCATACCTGTCTGGCTCTCTGTCATTGGTCTGCATACCTGTCTGGCTCTCTGTCATTGGTCTGCGTACCTGTCTGGCCCTCTCTCATTGGTCTGTGTACCTGTCTGGCTCTCTGTCATTGGCTCTCTGTCATTGGTCTGCATACCTGTCTGGCTCTCTGTCATTGGTCTGCGTACCTGTCTGGCTCTCTGTCATGGGTCCGCGTACCTGTCTGCTTCTCTGTCATTGGTCTGCGTACCTGTCTGCTTCTCTGTGATTGGTCCGTGTACCTGTCTGCTTCACTGTCATTGGTCTGCATACCTGTCTGGCTCTCTGTCATTGGTCTGCATACCTGTCTGGCTCTCTGTCATTGGTCTGCGTACCTGTCTGGCCCTCTCTCATTGGTCTGTGTACCTGTCTGGCTCTCTGTCATTGGCTCTCTGTCATTGGTCTGCATACCTGTCTGGCTCTCTGTCATTGGTCTGCGTACCTGTCTGGCTCTCTGTCATTGGTCTGCGTACCTGTCTGGCTCTCTGTCATTGGTCTGCGTACCTGTCTGGCTCTCTGTCATTGGTCCGTGTACCTGTCTGGCTCTCTGTCATTGGTCTGTGTACCTGTCTGGCTCTCTGTCATTGGCTCTCTGTCATTGGTCTGCATACCTGTCTGGCTCTCTGTCATTGGTCTGCATACCTGTCTGGCTCTCTGTCATTGGTCCGCGTACCTGTCTGGCTCTCTGTCATTGGTCTGGATACCTGTCTGGCTCTCTGTCATTGGTCTGCATACCTGTCTGGCTCTCTGTCATTGGTCTGGATACCTGTCTGGCTCTCTGTCATTGGTCTGGATACCTGTCTGGCTCTCTGTCATTGGTCTGGATACCTGTCTGGCTCTCTGTCATTGGTCTGGATACCTGTCTGGCTCTCTGTCATTGGTCTGCGTACCTGTCTGGCTCTCTGTCATTGGTCTGGATACCTGTCTGGCTCTCTGTCATTGGTCTGTGTACCTGTCTGGCTCTCTGTCATTGGTCTGCGTACCTGTCTGGCTCTCTCATTGGTCTGGATACCTGTCTGGCTCTCTGTCGTTGGTCTGGATACCTGTCTGGCTCTCTGTCATTGGTCTGGATACCTGTCTGGCTCTCTGTCATTGGTCTGCATACCTGTCTGGCTCTCTGTCATTGGTCCGCGTACCTGTCTGGCTCTCTGTCATTGGTCTGGATACCTGTCTGGCTCTCTGTCATTGGTCTGCATACCTGTCTGGCTCTCTGTCATTGGTCTGGATACCTGTCTGGCTCTCTGTCATTGGTCTGGATACCTGTCTGGCCCTCTCTCATTGGTCTGTGTACCTGTCTGGCTCTCTGTCATTGGTCCGCGTACCTGTCTGGCTCTCTGTCATTGGTCTGCGTACCTGTCTGGCTCTCTGTCTTTAGTCTGCGTACCTGTCTGGCTCTCTGTCATTGGTCCGCGTACCTGTCTGGCTCTCTGTCATTGGTCGCGTACCTGTCTGCTTCTCTGTCATTGGTCTGCGTACCTGTCTGGCTCTCTGTCTTTAGTCTGCGTACCTGTCTGGCTCTCTGTCTTTAGTCTGCGTACCTGTCTGGCTCTCTGTCATTGGTCCGCGTACCTGTCTGGCTCTCTGTCATTGGTCGCGTACCTGTCTGGT